>NC_137216.1:13763017-13868017 GCF_949987685.1 Ammodytes marinus | reverse complement strand
ACACACACACACACACTGAACATAGACATACAGGTGAACACACAATTTCCTACAAGACGCTTCATACATACGTAGGTAACGTGCATCAACACACACTGGCTGTACATGAATGGCCAGGATACATCTTTTTAACTTATTGTGCCATAATTAAGAGATACCCAAGAGAGTTCTTGTTTTCATCGTTCCTAGGGTTGCAAAGGGGTGGAAACTTTCCGGAAACTTTCCACATGAACTTTCGCTCGGGAATTTTTGGAATATTCAAAATTTGGAATTCTAGGAATGAACTAAATGGCGGTCATTTAAATGATTGTTTTTCATATCCAAACATTAATCTAAATATAAACATTATGTTTTGTCATAGGCAGACAGACATCCATGGAAACTTATACAATAAAAAAACATTACATTTGAACAGATTTATTTGTAAGTAGAACTATCAAGTTTTGATTATTTTATGAACAATCAATAATTTCACTGAACAACAAAAAGATGAATGTTGAGTAAAATATTACTGTCTGACCCAACCCATTCAATAAATTAAGTAAATTGCCCCCCATGTGATGGAGGAATGCACAGTGCATGTAGGGGGCGTGGCCTCTGTACCCCTGCAGTAGGATGTGTGCTATGTGCAACTTGCAAAGTGTACTTGCATGAAATCTGGTTGTTTTAGTCGAGATTATGCTACAATATATTTTCCCCAACTATATTTAAAATCACTGTTTAAGCCTCTGTAAACCTGGTAAAAAGCAATATATGATATCAAGTTAGGTGTCTCAATAAGCTTTAAATAAAATGTGAAAGACTAACATCACAAACACACATATGTAATTCAGATAAAGTGCTGTTTTTTTTGTATTGTTATGACTATTTGTTTTGCCTTTATTTGAAAGCTGACAGGAAGCATGCTGGCTGGAATCAATCCAGAGACATTGTGGTTAAGTGGCTGGCATCTCAACCCATTATAGGACGACATTGCATCTCTATTTTTAGATTCTGTTTTTGTTTCTTCTGGTTGGACTTGAGTCAAATGGTATTATTTCCATCCTCTTATCCATCACAGTTCCCTATTTATTTTTTGGTTCCATCTTTCTTCCAAACCATTCATAAAAAGCCATTCACGTTGAACCATGAGGCAGGCACAATAATAGCCTTGGAGCAGTAACTGGAAGTGAAAAAGTAGAGAGGAGAAAAAGCGTGCACCGCTGAAGTGGAAAACACACTGACCTCAGTTTAAATTGTTGACGAAAAGCGAAGGAAAACACAATCGAAAGCGATACTCTCACAGAATTGCGGCTGATTCTTTTTGCAGCAGTGCGGGGAAAGATCCCCGGAGTCTGTTTGATAGCAAAACAAATTGTTGTTTGGCATCCTGATCAAAAAAAGCAGTTCCCCTCATTGAATATTTTGAACAATACACCCTGCTGTATTTCTTCACACAGTTCTTTGTCTTTCGCGACATTGATGTTCTTAGTAGCTTTTATTTTGTAAATCAAGGGACCAGTTTTTTTTTCCAAATGAATAATCAGAAAAAATCAAACAGCTCTTATTTCCAGTGGTCCTCCTTCCTCAAATATAGCCTATAAAGCAGTGGCATACTTTCATCCATCTTCTGTATAAACGACTTAGAACAATTTACAATTTAAAAAAATCTCATCTAAACTGGGTTTAGTGTGGATAGATGGATTAGTAACTATAGGAAAGCTATATTAGGTTATAGGGAAGATTGCAGATCAATTCATTATCAACCTCGGAGCTGAGAGGAACGGCAACCTATTTCATCTTGTTGCGTTTGCCATTTTATCTAAGGAAACAGCATTTTATCTTCAAGCACAGACATGTTGCTCAAAAGGCATCAGCAGCCAGTTTCTGAGTGGTTCACACACAGCACTTGTTAAGCACCATGACATTGGTAATGCTGTGCCGTGTCACTGGGTGGTGCTTTCACCGTCTCCTCACACAGGTCAAGGCGTCTCCAGCCTCGGCACTTAATTTCCCCTCGTTAGGGCCGGCTCCCTGTAAAGCCGTCCGTGAGGATTTGACATCAATTCTAATTTGTTGCACTTTGAAGTTCTGGTTAAATCAAAATGACTGCGAGAAAGAGAGGAAGGAGGATATACAGAGAGGGCAGTGAGAATGTGTTGTAGGGTGTAGAGAGAAAAGAGAACTGAAAGAGAAGTGAACTGGGGTGGCGCGGTATTCTGAATGCAGAGCAGGGATCAGACAATATTGCCATCTGAAGGGTGATAGTGATCTCACTCGGCTACAGAGGCAGACAACTGATAGTGTGTGCGATTATCTTTTGGAAGGCATATTGTTATGCTCAAATAAAGACAGTTGGAATTAATGTAACTTTAATTAAAAATTGTAACAGCTTGTTTTTATTCTTTCAAATGCAATTCCTTTTAATATTTGTAATACTTTCTTATGTCTAATCTTGATGTATTTGCATGCCCCTCTATAGCACTATATAAAGGGCTATATAAAAAACTTGCTTTGCCTAATGTAACTGAAAATAAAAAAAATGTTTAAAGCAAACTGTCACGTCAGAGGTGGAGCACATTGACAGGCCCGGTTTTTAATAAAAGGCTGAGAATAGACGGGGGGTGGAATAAAAGATGTGCCCTGCCATTGTGATGAAGATTTATCGAGTCATGTCTATCATTACGAGGAACACGGTACAGAGACTGCCTTATTGGCCGTTAAGAACAGTAAGAGGCAGAGGGGTTCAGACACAGGGTTTAGGATTGAGTGATGGGAAAAGATTCGTAAGGAAGTTGATCTCCTTAGAAATGAGACTGAAAGCTCATGCCGCACACCATCTTATTTAGGATGACCTTTGCATAGCTTATCATAGCAGATTCTGACTGGACTGGGGATACGTATCTTAATGGATTATCAAGTTCTTGAGCAGGTTTGGTAACAAAATGATTGCTAAAATAGTAGTATTTTATAGTTAGCAACATGCTAGTGTGTTCTATTCCGACAGCTCGATAGTCCGACACATTTCTCCTTGGATATTCCCCATTGGTCCGACAGTTGGTTACCCCGAAAACACACACATATTTTTTTAACCCTCATACCAAAAATCTTTATTTTAAATTCAAAACTTTCCAAAGATACCAAATATGCTAATTCACTTGAAATGTATTCAAAATGATGCAAATAAACTTTAGATTATACAGTTTCGAGAATTGAGCAGCCGTAAACATAGGGCTTGAATATTTCATATGCAAATAAAGAGTGGAAAAGGCAGATACAGAATATGGTATTGTCATACAGTGTCAGAAACTCTTATTTTCATTGTTTGAAGAAACTTGACACGTTAAAATTTAGAAATAAATCGAGTAGCAGTAAAGCTTTTCAAGGCGCTCTTCAGTCCTGGTACCCTTATATACCGCCTGTGTCATGTGTGTCTTTGTGTCCCAGCACTGCGTCGTAGATCTTGCCGGTGAGGCGATGCTGGATGTTGGTGAAGCCGGCGGCGGCTAGCAGGTTAGCATACTGAGCAGCTGTCCTCTCTCTGCCCTCTGTCTGCACCAACATGTTCAGGGAGTAGAGCTGCACTGTCAGCGGACCAGAGCCGTCCTCGTGGAGCAACGCCTCCACCACCAACACAGCACTCCCTGCAGGACCTCCGTAAAGGTTAGCTTAGTTTCTTCCTGTCTTTCTATGCCTTTTTTTGTCTATCTTTCTCCGCTTCTCCGACTGATGTCCGGGGATAGCTTAGCTAGCAAGTGATAGTTTTGCTAACGTTAATTGCAGCCAGGACGCATACCGTTTCATAGTCAACATATTGAATATAGAAGGACTTTAAAGCTGGGGTATATGATTTCTGATTGGTCAAAGTTAACATGAGCTGTACACTTTGACCAATCAGAGCGAGGCTCCAATTCTCTGTTCTTATTGGCTGTTGGGACTGTCCATTCACTTTGGCACAATGTTGTTGGTGTAGAGCGTGTCAGGGAGGGACCATAGGGGAGGGACCAAAGAGAACAAGTGTAGCGGTTGAGGTATTTGGATTCAAATCTTTATCCCAACTGCCATTTTCTCCCCAAATCCTCCACCCCAGCTTTAAGGCTACCAATGGTGCCGACATGGTTTACTCAAAATGGAAAAGTCAGTTAACTTCCATTTAATTTAGTTGACTCTCTTACGTGATTAATTTGTTTGACTTTTTGCACAGTAATATGGCAGTTCATTTTATTGTTCAACTAGCAGCACAAACAACAACCATATATTATTATATACATTTTATAAACGTTTTTGTGAAAAGGTAATGCAATCATAGTAACATTTTTGACTTAACTGACTGGAAGTATTGATAAACTATAGAGCATTTTCATATGGGACATCTTGACCTGTCAAATTATTAATAATCTCTGCATTTTTCTTGAAAACCAGGCAAGTAGACTCATAATAACATTAATGAATTATATCGCAAAAGTGTCACTTTGGCACTAGCTGTGACTTTTTCAAACTTCTTCAGTGGTTGTTTTCTCTGTCTTCCAATTCCTTCTCGGTCTACACACCCACACACGCAGATACACAGACAAAAACATATTTAAGGCGCCTCCTGATAGCGTCTGCTGCGGGGTGTGTGTATACAGTGTGTGTGTGTGTGTGTGTGTGTGTGTGTGTGTGTGTGTGTGTGTGTGTGTGTGTGTGTGTGTGCTCACTTTGATCAAAGTCAGAATGAAAAGTTTTTTTAGGGGATCAGCTGCATTGTGGGATACAATCTGCCATCTAATTTCAAGCAGAGGGGGAATTACCCGTCCCTTTCACACTCCAGGACACTTCTTCACCCTTTTACACACACACACACACACACACACACACACACACACACACACACACACACACACACACACACACACACACACACACACACACACACCGACCTGGTTTGCAGGCTTGGTAGACTCTGCTAAGTAGCTCTACGCAGCGTTCGTCAGTCCAGTCGTGGAGAATTCTGGCGAGGATGTAGAGGTCAGCTTCTAGCACGGGGTCTTTGAAGAAGTCCCCTAAACACACACACACGCACACACGCACACGCGCGCACACACACACACACACACACACACACACACACACACACACACACACACACACACACACACACACACACACACACACACACACACACACACACACACGTATGATTCAGAAGCAGGAGGCAGAATTTAAATTAAATTGCTAATATAATTCTGTTACAATCCTTGCAGTAATAGGACAATGATTCAATTAGTGCTTTACATACTCAAACATAATTAATCCAGTGGGGATGTCTGTTGTAATCAAATTACATGTGAAAAGCAAATGACCTAACAAGATATTTCCAGCGGCTGTCTAACCTTCAGTGGTGATGTAGTTACCGCGGGAGATGGATTTGAAGTGGTTTATTCAACAACACTAGCTTGGATTTATTATAGCTAACTAAGATTTTTTAAACGAACCCCTGTATAAAATCTGTAATAAAATGAATGTCTGTTTGCTTTTACTCCACTCATATCCATGCCTGTTCTATCCATTATGAAATAAGGCAAGCAGAGAAAAAAACAGAGGCAAAAAAAAAACTGTAAATTGGTGTTTTCCATGTTACAGGTCCTGTTGTGTTCAACACCACCATGGCTATAAAAACAGCAGGAGGGTCAGGAATTGATTTTTTTTCTTCTGGGTTTTTTAACATTAGCTTCTTCGACTAAGAGCCGAAACAGCAAATTGTAAGGTGTAAATTGACAGTTTACGCTTGTGGGAGCATGAAGATTGTATACTAACCCAATACTGTACACAAATGGAACAGACCTGCAGCGGGTTAACCTAAATCCATGCTGTGGTAGTAATAGTTTCAAAAATAGTAAGGTTTGGGGCGTTCCGGTGGTGTAGTGGATAGAGCGCGTACCATATTGGCTCCGGCCTCCGTTGCAGTGGTCGTGGGTTCAGATCCGACCTTTGGACCTTTACTGCAGGTCATCCCCCCTCTCTCTCTCTCTGTCTCCCCATTTCAACTCTGTACTATCTAATAAAGCTTGAAAATGCCAAAAAAATATCGTTTAAAGAAACAATTGTGTATAATGTCGAGATGTCATACATTTTGTGACTAAAGTTCAAATACACCACCAAAACTTATTTGGCACATTGTAAATTTAAAAAAATATATATCTTAAAAAGATGTGTTCTGTCATTTCTCTGTGATTTTTAGAGGAAACAAGATTGATGGTGGCAGATTTGCAAAAAAAGTATCTCGATTTTTTCACTGGTGGAATTGAATTGGGATTCAAATGTAACAAGAGTTCAAACAAGTTGAATATAATGATCTCTCCCTCAACAGCAATAGCTACATGTACATGTAAAGCAGGATAACAATAAACTGACTGGCTTCTCTTATTCAGTAAAGCAGGCAGGCACATTTCACCCTTAGCATTAGGTTGAAGGTTGAAATTGCAGGACAGTCCTCCATCAACTAAAACCCCATAATGCATTGTGAAGAATTTTGCTCATGTCCCACAAAAGATAAATTATCACCTTGGACTTGTCACTTTTGTTGGCAGGCCTACCAACAAATAACTCTTAATTTTTGTGTGTGTGTGTGTTTGTGTGTGTGTGTGTGTGTGTGTGTGTGTGTGTGTGTGTGTGTGTGTGTGTGTGTGTGTGTGTGTGTGTGTGTATTAAGCACCGCACTTGACCTGGCTGTATATCATGTCAAGTGATTTCCCCCAGTCGCAAAGACCTTACCTTCATGAAAGCTTATCCTTTGGTCGGCCTCGGTGACAAAGTGTTCCCTTGACATTCGCACCACCTTGGGGAGGTCAAAGATTGTCACAGTGCATTCTGGGTAGGCTGATGTGCACTGCTTGGCTAATGCTCCACTGCAGCCTGGTGAGATGGAGAATTTGTTACAATTGGAGCACATAGAATACACACAACCATTATCAATGAATTATCACAATCTCTCTCTGACACACACACACACACACACACACACACACACACACACACACACACACACACACACACACACACACACACACACACAATCAGAGCTGCCACTAGAGTGCAAAAGATGCTTTCAGGTATGTGGCTTTTATTTATTTGCATGATTAGTATTCAGTGTGACGGCTTTGGGAATATGGTTCATTTAACATTCATGCCAATAAAGCAGCATGAATAAAACTGAATTTAGAGTGACTAACAGTAACAAAGCTTTACAGGGCAGAGCTTGTTGTCTAGGAAATCCTACTAAGGAATCTAATCAAAGGAAAAGCGAACACAGTTTGATTATTATCTGGCTAACACCGATTCCACATGCGTTTCTGTATGAATCAATACATTTTAATGCATTTGAAGCCACTTTAGCTGTATGGCTTTATAGGGCTGGCAATATGGGCCTGGTGATCGGTCTGCCATTTAACTACTTTGATGTAACTGGAGGGATTTTCATGACATTTCCTAAATACATTTATGATCCTCACGGAATGAATCCGACTGATTTTGGTGATCCTCCTGACTATTCCTCTAGCGTCACCATAAGTTTGACTTTTTTTTTAATTGAAATATAGTTTGACTTTCAGTTTGACTGTAGCAAAGTTTGGTAGCCATTATGTTCCCTATAAGGCAGTGGTTCTCAATTATTTTCTGTCATGCCCCCCCCCCCCCAGGGGACAGAAATTTTTTCAATTGAAATACTATTGAGAACCTGCTAATATTTATTTATTTATCTGTACAAAACCACTGTATGAGTTTCTGGCACGAGCATTCTGCATACAATCACCTTATTATCAAATTAGATAACAAAAATTAGCTGAGATAACTTCTGCAGCAAAAAAAATTCAAAGTTCAGTTTATTAGCTCAATTTGTAACATTTAAACAAGACTGCTCAGTCTGTGTGAATCTCAGGACAGAGAAACAAGAGCAAATGATTCACTGAGGTTTGCATTTCATTCAAAACATTTTTAAACTGTAAACATAGTTAAGGTGGTGTTTTTTTATAATTATAGGCCAATAGGCCTTCTGTGATGCGATAACCAATAATTCATTAATGTTATTATTAGTCTACTTGCTTGATTTATTTCTAAATAGCCTATAGAGACACTTAGAGACACGTGTACATTTATTTACTGCAAATCGTGGCCTTTCGCGCGGATATGACCATACACAAGCACACATCGCGCTTGCTAGCACTTAAAAAAAAATATTTTTTTTTTGGTCAGTTGGAAATCAAGGCAGCCCGCGCCCCCCCTGACAACACACGGCGCCCCCCACCATTTGAGAAGCACTGCTATAAGGTGATCTCATGTCTTAAGCATTATCAGCGTGCACTTGTTGGTGTGCTGACATAAGCATTTTGCTCAGCTTCACCGAGGCTATAGTGGTTGCCCCGTTCTGCTGGCTGTCCTCATAGAGAGAGCTGTAACTCCTTGCAGGCAGAGGTCAGAGCTGATGACTCAAGAGGATAAAATAAGGAAATGAAATCAGTACACAAACACAAGCGTGCACAAACACTTAAGGATGGCGACACAGATTTAATGTGAAAATATGAATATTTCAACCTGATTTATCCACGTTCACGCTTCATAAAGCAATCTGAATTTAAAACATAGGCTTTGAGGTTGAATACAGGATCAAAGGATCTCACTTTGACAAACGCACAAAGCCAACATGACCTGATGCTACTGTATCAGTCTGTATTCTTACAAAGGCTTTCTCTTTTACACCCACACACACACATGTACACACACATTGAACACAAACACTCGCATACACAGATACTCTTTGGCTCTCACATCAAACAGGGGTCAACAGAGTTGAACAATGAAAGAGCAGCAAGGAGGAACAAAAGCAAACACACAACATGCCGTACAAGATGTGAACCTAGCTGCTTCAGTTTGTTTGTGAAATCCTTTGATGTCGATTGTGATTGTTACTGTGTGCTATATTTCTCAAATATTGTTGTTTTTATTTGTCTTTCTTGACTGTATATGTATGTGATGTGATATAGTACATGTATATGTAAACATAAATAACCATATCATTTTAAAAAGCACTTCACCTGTATTTACATTGAGTGTAGTTTAGTGAAACAATATACTATCAATGCTTTCTATCTACTTGTATATTCCTATATCTATTCTATCATCTCAGTTCTTTAACTTTTAAATTTAATTAAAATGCATTTTGCGACTACACGTATACTCCTACTACTGTGAATGTCATGCCAGTGTGGTATCATGACTTTTTGTTATGTCAAGTGAGAATATTTTTTTAAAGCAGATAGCTCTTTACATAAAAAAAAGTGTTGCTTCAGAATGATAAATAAAATGTCCTTATATTCAGCAGTAAACATTGATTAGGTTTTAATTTATTTTAAAACAAAGCTTGCCATTGAAATATGTGTTCAACGTCACAGAAATCTAGGTGAAGTGTCTCACAGTATAGTAGACACCACCTACATCATATTAATGAGAAAGAAAGTGGACTGGCTGAATCCTGATTTGGTTTGAAGTCAGCTTGTTGGCAGAAAGTTGGACCGACAGAAAGATAGAGCACCTGAGCAGCAGGTGTGTGTTCAGACACGGCAGATGCTGTGTGAGCAGACATCGTTTTAATGGGACACTGCAGTCACACCCCTGCTGTCCTCACACACACTCTTTGTGGTGATGCACCTCAATGCATAAACATGAACACACAACCCCATACCAATCGCAACAGAAGAGAGGAGAGACATGAAAAATACATGGTGTGTGTGTGTGTGTCAACGTGTGCCAGTATGAGCTTTCTGTGGCTTCACAGCTCCCCTGTGTGGTCGGTCGAGGTATTGCACACAAGAGGGAGCCACCAGTGGGTTTCAATACAGTGAGCAGCTTGCTGTTTCTGGGCCTGACTGAGTCTGCTTTAGTGGGGGGTTTTCATGGAAAATAGCAGATTAAATGTTCAGTTCTGTTCACAAAATGAAGAAGCACTGGCACTCTGCATTTCTTTCTGAACCCGGGCCTCATGTTGTGGAGCTCATGCTGGTTTTTTTCAGTATAGTGTTTAGTAATTTTTCAATTTTTTTGTTTGTTATCATCTTGCCCTTTTCTCTCTATGTAATCCCTTTTGGAAGACACCTCCTATTCAAAAGCACTTTATAAATTAATCTGAATAACCAAAGAAGATAACACAGGGCAGACTACTAAAGGAAGCAACCATTTTACTTTCATGAGTCCAAACAAAAACCGGCTACAGGCTGAAAAATCTTGCTACACATTCAAATATTTTGCATTTCAGAAACATTTCAAATAGTTTTTTCTCTTATTTATCAAACTACAAAACGTAGTGTATCACGGCTATTATCTGTTGAGAAGAGGAGTGAAATAAAACAGCTTTTGATGACTTTCTGTTTCAGCTTTAAAACACAAGCATGACTTTGAAATGTTGCCATACATGTTAATTGTGGCCCACAATTATTACTGGACCAGTACAAAATTCAGGAAAGAAGAATCCCTTGGAGTGAAAAAGATGCATTTTTATATTGAAACACATACAGTACGTGAGATCACAGGATACAATTACAAATGACTTGTCTGAACGAGCCCCTAAAATAGCAATTAA
The DNA here is from genome assembly GCF_949987685.1 of Ammodytes marinus. NCBI lineage: Eukaryota > Metazoa > Chordata > Actinopteri > Uranoscopiformes > Ammodytidae > Ammodytes > Ammodytes marinus. The sequence goes on along the minus strand of NC_137216.1, from coordinate 13,857,429 downwards.
ACCATCATGGCCCATTAACCTCCCTCCACTACCCAGACGTCTTAGGCTACTTTAGGTGTATTACAGTAACATATGTGCATACAACAGCAGGTGACCCAGCAAACCAACACTGAGTGTGTTACATGTAAGAATGTAGAATATCTGAAATGTGGAGCTCTTGTTTGATTCCCATATCAGCAGTTGATGACACTGATGGACTGACATTATTATAAATCATCAGCCCATGCGTGTGAACACTGTCTCTGTTGTTGTATTTGCTCAGCTCAGAAGGGTAAAAAACATGATTCTAACATTATTAATGAAATTTTTCCAGATGTTAGCACTTGACAGGAAAAGGTGACTTTGATGTGTGTGTGTGTGTGTGTGTGTGTGTTGCAGTAGCGGCCTTAGCTATGTTTCAACCCATTCAATTGAATGGGGCCCCGCCCTCTGGGGGGACCCCAAGCCCACCCTAAAAACATTTTTTTTTTTTTTTTTTTTGATAAATAATTATTGAGCAGGCTACCGGGCCCTAGGCCTCATAGTAACTTTTCATGTTGCATTGTCAAAGAGCTCTGTCACTCATGTCAATAACAGGGTCCAAAAAGGAATAAGCCTAAATATAAGGAAATAAATCATCATGGGCCCCTCAACTAGTAGGGGAGAAATACAAAAGCATAAGAAAACAGCATTAGTAGCTCTGTCTAAGGGGCTTCATGATGAGCCTTTAGGGCCCCCACACACATACAGGAATACGATTTATATGTGTAAATTCTATGCTGTTCATAAAAAGTAGCTATCCACCCTGTATCTGTTGAAATGAGTCTCTCCATCATAGAACATGGGTCTGCAGACCAATCTACTGTTTTTACAGTAGCAGAGTAAAGAGTGCTGCCTGATTAAGAAAAATCTGAAAAATAATGTTCCTGCTGCATCTCAGGATTTGATATAGCCTCTAAATTTTCCCCTCAAAGTGCACCAGATTGATGCATTTTAATTCAAAAGGCACACATTTTCTTCCGGGGGGGATGCCCCCGGACCCCCCAACAAGGACCAGGGTCCCTCCCACAGTATCCCTAAATCCTGTGAGAAAAACTGACTTCATTAATATGTTTTTACCATTAATTGTATATGTGCTGAAAAGTCAGTGTACCTGACTGGATAGGTAGGAGTGGGGGGGCCCTTTAAGAGTCGGCACCCAGTGGCCAATCATCTCATAAAACTCTACAATCTGTTTTCTTTTTGCGGGCAGCATGCACAAGAAATATGTATTACATTTTTTTTTTTTTTTTAATTACGATTTTTTTTTTCAAGAAAATACAAAAAAAGTGGGGGGCCCCACACTAGGTCTTGAATGGGGCCCCCAGATCGTTAAGGCCGCCTCTCTCTCTGTGTGTGTGTGTGTGTGTGTGTGTGTGTGTGTGTGTGTGTGTGTGTGTGTGTGTGTGTGTGTGTGTGTGCGTGTGTGTGTGTGTGTGTGTGTGTAGGGAAGGCTGACTGATTTATTAAGATTCATTAATTTAGAGGCTCAGGTGGGTATAATTAAGGTCACACCTAACCACATGCGACGTGCATTTTGATGCACACACACTGTAATGCATAAATACAGTATTTAGGTGTGTGTGTGTGTGTGTGTGTGTGTGTGTGTGTGTGTGTGTGTGTGTGTGTGTGTGTGTGTGTGTGTGTGTGTGTGTGTGTGTGTGTGCGTGAGTGTGGCGGAGCCAGCTGTCTCTCCAGCTAACGCATGACACCAACTATTTTAAATGTTAATCACTGTGAACCCTCAACCTTATGGAAATTAGATATGGTGACTTGATACAGACATGAATGCACAAACACACACACACACACACACACACACACACACACACACACACACACACACACACACACACACACACATAAACTTACCTCCAAGGTCACAGATGACCTTGAAAGGCGAAAGGTCAAAGGCCGTGACCACGTCTTTACCACAGATGTTCCAAATGGAGTTCATTAACTGCATAAACTTCACCATCTCCTCATCAGACCTACACACACACACACACACACACACACACACACACACACACAAAACGAAAAAGTTGGTCATCTTAGTACTGCCTCTCTTTCATTCAAGTCTCTCTGAATTAAAGCAAAACTTTTCTTTACCCTTCTCTGTCACCTAAGGGGCAGCTCGCTCTATATCCACAATAAACTGGCAAGAACACACACGCAAAAGCACACGCACACACACATGCACGCACGCACACACGCACACACACACACACACACACACACACACACACACACACACACACACACACACACACACACACACACACACACACACACACACATGCAGTGCCTCTCCTCATCTACAAAGTGTCTCCCTGTGGCGACACAGTGTGTGTTTGAGAAAGACAGGGTGCAGCAGAATAGAAGAGCCTGTGGTGACTGCTGCTGCTGCTCTGAGGAATCTCCACCTCATCACCCAGCACACACAATACCCTGCCATGGGGCTACACACACACACACACACACACACACAACAAACAAACAAACAAACTGAATATCCTATTCTGTAACAATTTTACTCGCCCCAAACTTCACTGTAGTGTTAGTGAGCAGCCATCTGCCTATACAGTACGTGGACCAACTTTCGGACCACACACTGACCTCCAGAAGAACTTTGAAAGTGACTCACTGACTAATGCCTGCTCCAGACTGTGAATACATTGGATTTGAAAAGACAGAATGACTGTGAGGCCGAAAAGCAGACTGTCGGCTTTAATTTGACAACACTTTGAAAAGAAAAAAAAATTATCCCATGCCCCCAGGTGATAAAAACTACAGCTCTTTTTGTCGCTGATTGAGTATTTTTACAGTACATCCCGTTTTCTCTCAAGTCACTTGGAGCAAAAGATGCTTACACTGTTTTTTCTGCGTCCTTGCATGTACACCTGTTTAGCATTAGCTTGGTACATGATCTGTCTGTTCATTGCGCTGACACGTCTTTTATTAGTCGACATCCCTGTGGGTCCCTGTTAGTATATCTGTCCTAACTGTCAGTGTTATGCATCATTGCTGCCTGATCCCTGCTGTGTGTTATACATCCGTCTCTTTGCTTAAGGGCCCTCCATCTTCTTATCAGCATTAACAGAGGAAAAGACTGACACGTATCATTTTTAAGTATTGTGCACTAATACTGTCATGCGCTCACCATCACTGTATACAATTTCAATATAATATTGTCTGTATGTATGTTTAGGACTGTTGTAAAATGTTTCCTAATTTCACATTTCACACCAATTCCCTCCTTTTGAGTAGGTATGTAGCGTTTTCACAGTCAAAATTGACAAAATGAACTGTATTATTCCCACTTAACTTGCTTTATTTTGAAATGTGTTGTATCTAGATCTGACTCTTCTGTGGGTTCTTTTTTTTAAAACTACCATATAAGGAGTTTTTGTTTGAAGCATTTCAGCATCAAAGTCCTTTGGCTGTCTTGCGTTATGAATGACAAGTATTTATCGGTTAAGGTTTAAAATCCATCTGATACAATAACAAGCGCTCATCTGGAGGAATACAACTTCCTACTGTTGTGCAATGTCTTGTATATTTACTTTTTTTTTTTATAAAACCTCGAAACCTACGCTCTTCTGCCATTCTTCTCTGCAAGACTTTTCTGCTTTCTCTGGGTATGAGAATGCATTGAAGCCGTAAATTATTCAGGTGCAGTACATGGCTGGTTAAATGGCGAGTAAACAGTAGTGTGTAAGTCATGCAGGCAGCTTTGAGACTCCTCCTGCTCGCGCTCCGTGAAGGCGTTGAATGGCTTCAGGGTTGTTTTCCCCTCTTGCGCATTTACCCACAGCGGTACTCACGGGGGAAATCAGCAGGGATAAACAAGCGCTACTTCACATTAAATCAATTGTGCGCAGGTGTTGAATTTTCTTTTTCTTTTTCTCTCGTCGGGTATTACCATTTCCAATCACTTAAAGCTGAATGGCAAATTCATCTGCACAAAGGCGCATTGGGTTACATGTGCAGTGAACATGTGCCTGTTTTGAATAGTGTCATTTTGCATGCTTATTTTTTTCCACTTTCAGCTGCTTTTCAAAAAGGATGTGAGAACTGAGAACCAAAAATTATTTTAAAGTGGCAAATACAGAACACTTATGCACAAGCCCAAACAACCAGCAATATAGAAAAACACACATTCAATGATGGGTAACAATCTAAAGATAGCAACATGCCAACCGGTAAAGAAATCTGTCAAATGTCACAGCTTCTAACTGCTGAACACAGTTTGTCATACATCTACACAATGCTATTGGTAGATTTCCTTCTCCATTGTTCAGTAAAACACTAATGTAAATGTGCATTTTAACAGTTTTCCTGCAGTACAGTGCCTGGGGCAGGCCCATCAAAATCTATTAAAGAACAAAGTGTGGAGACTTTAAGCAAGTGAACCCTGAAAACTGCTGACCAGCAGATCAGTGGAGCGTTAAAACTGTGGGCACTAGATACTATCAACACACCAAACCTCAAGAACAATGGCATACTCTCTCTATCTCTCCCTCTTTAAGCTTACTCAAATCACTGGCCACACACACACACACAAATGCATGTACGCAAGCACGCAGGCGCACACACAGACACACACACTCTCTCTCTCTCTCCCTTTCCCTCACACATCCACACTGCCTCTTAACGAATCCCATGAGTCTGTTTTTTTAAGAGGGAAGAATGGAAGAGAGAGAGGGAAAGTGGTAGACGGGCTTAAGATGGAGAGTCAGGGATAGAATGTAAATGAGCAAGAATGTGTTTGATCTGTTGGAATTGTGTGTGTGTGTGTGTGTGTGTGTGTGTGTGTGTGTGTGTGTGTGTGTGTGTGTGTGTGCGTGTGCATGTGTGTGTGTGTCTGTGTGTGTCTGTGTGTGTGTGTGTGTGTGTGTGTGATAGACAGTGACAGCTTCTCACCTGTAGAGAGCTTGAAACAGGTCTTTCGAGCTGACTCCAAAAGCCTTCTCATACTGGTTCCTTCCCTCTCTAGAACAAGACAAAGAAATGCATATTCATATATGACAACAACGCTATACTGTATATTGATGTATGTATTGATTATACAACAAGACAGTTTCAATTTGGGAACGAATAACTTATCCATCTATCTATCTATCTATCTATCTATCTATCTGTCTGTCTGTCTGTCTGTCTGTCTGTCTGTCTGTCTGTCTGTCTGTCTGTCTGTCTTGTTATATTTGCTACGTGCGCTTACAAATTGTGCGATCTAGGAATCGATTGTCTCAGTGCTTATTATATGCTTCAGCCTCATCTCAATGTCACAGTCACAGTGAATGTAAATGATAAGATGGAGTGCGTTGATGTGAGTGGGCAATCATTGTTCTGTCCGTTTGAGGTTAAATTCACATTTCTATTGAAGAAAGAATGAGTAATTTAGATAAGTGGGCCTTTATTCTTTAGGTATAATCTTCACTTCTATTTGATTGTGGAGTTACACACATTTTATGGACCTCACTTGGCAGCCACAGTGAATCCACTCACTCTGTGTGAGAGCCGCGGGCTGGCTGCCTGTCCTCCCTTGGACATAACAATGAGACTAAAATTCATCTTGTGACACTGTTCAGACAGAGAAAAAGGGCAGAGTCGGGGATCCACATCCCCAGGCTACAAATCAAACCTGCACTTCTACTCACACAGCCCTTCACTGCTCACCTGTGTATGATCCTACTTGCTCCACGTGTATTCTCATTTAATTGACTAACATCCAACCTGTGCAGTATTGACAGAAGCATTGTGTTTGTTAACCTTTACTGTGGCTTGCTCTTTTGGTTTACATTTTTCAATTATGTTCTGTGTCGTCAACATGCAAAATAATCTTAGTTTCTTAAAAAGTCATCACAATTGCATCACAAGGTATGTCCTGGCATAGACTGCCTTGGTAACCAAGTGGTTACCGTGCATGCAAGTATTCAGTTACAGGAACGTCATTATTATTAATTGATATATATATAGAACATTTCCGGTTTCCGATTCTCAAATGTAAGGATTTGCTACTTTTCCATTTTTGTTTTGTATATCATGAACACTGAACATCTTAAGATTTTAGATGATTGGTTGCAGAAAAACATTTACTTGGGTAAATTGTGATTTTCCCCATTTTCTGATGTTTTAACTAAAGGATACACAATTGAACTTTCAATTTAAAAAAATCAGCCCCCCAGATCGATAGACTATTGCTTGCAGCTCCAGTCTGACCATCATCTACAAGGTTGCAGGGGAAACGCAACGGTGATAAAATCACACATCAAAAAAGGTCATTTGTTTCGGCCTGCCAGGATGGTGACCCTGCGACATGAATGTGACATGAAATCTCTCTGGTGTGAAATTGTGTGCGAGCCTTAGGCGGTGGGATGTGACTATGTGCTGGGTGTGCGTGTGCTGACCTGATGGCATCGGGCAGGTAGTGCCAGCACATGTAGATGGTTCTGGAGCTGTACTGGATGGACTGGTAGAGAGATAAAGGGCTGGAGCGGGTCAGGTACATGTTGGCCTGTTCTGTGTTACTGTAAAACACTGAGACATGGTGGTGGTGGTAGGAGAGAGAGAGAGACAGAGGAGACACCTGTGAATAAATCACTGCAGGTGTTAAGACTGACTTTGACCTTTTATGGAGATATACATGGGAGACACAGACAGACAGACAGACAGACAGACAGACAGACAGACAGACAGACAGACAGACAGACAGAGAGAGACCGAGGCGGAACGAAGCAAGGGGAGGTAATGCTCATAGGTGGTGCAGCAATTGACAAGGTTGAGAATGTCTTCTAATACAACGAATAGACAGATATTAAGAGAATTGACATAAACAAGTGACATTTTGGCTTTTAAAGTGTACTTAAAATAGTGATACAATGCCAATTATTTGACTGTAACAATATGTCAAATAAATCATGTGTGTGTGTGTGTGTGTGTGTGTGTGTGTGTGTGTGTGTGTGTGTGTGTGTGTGTGTGTGTGAGAGTAGTTGTGTGTTGACCTTGTCCATTGTCCTGGTGTGTGTTGAGGAGTTCCAGGCCGGTGCAGGCGGCCAGCAGCCTCTGTGTGCCGTCCAGACTCGCTCCAATCGCTCCACTGATCTCCTGTGCAGACAGGGGGCGCTCTGCTGCCAGCAACACATCAAACACACCCAGCTCACACGAGGTGAAAACAGTCTGAACCACACACACACAGAGAGGGAGAGAGAGCACAGTGGAGTAGAATAGAATAGAGTTCATTCATGTCTCTTCCATCACAGGTCAATTCATCTCCATCAGTTCACATGATCTTATCAATGCAGTTATATCCATAATCAGCACTATATATTTACACTAATAATAATAGCATTAAAATTACTAGAGTGGGGGCGCCCTTAGCTCAGTTGGTAGGGCGTCCCCCCCATGGGCCTCGGGCCAGCAGCGGACCCGGGTTCGATTCCAGCCCGCGGTCGTTCTCTGCATGTCACTCCCCTCTCTGCCCCATTTCAACTCTGTCTCTACACTATCAATAAAGCATAAAAATGCAAAAAAATATCTTAAAAAAAATGACTAGTGACTAAATGATTAAAAACCCTGTTTGTATCAATAGACATTCAAACTGTCACATTAGCAGAGCCTATGAGTGCATCTGAAGAAAATTAAAGTAAGATTTATATTAAACTTGTCGTTTTAGCTTTTCATATCCAAGTGGCTTTTGCATGTTTGATGCCATAATTATACAACTAATCATGAATGCTATTAGCTCCATACACTCTTTTATGTTAGTAACTTTAAAACTCAGTACAAAGTTGAAGCCCTGCCCTGTGTGACCCACGTATGCAAGTTTTGTATGTAGATGTAGTATGTAGATGTAGATGTAGTGCATAGTGTGTCTAGTTACCTTGGAGACGAGGAATCCTTCCATGTACTCCAGTATCTTTCTGGGGTATGTGTCCGCAGTAGGTGTCCCCTCAGATGTAGTCGCTTCTCCAATTTCAGCCATGTCCACAGTTTACAGGGGGAAAAAAGACTGTACAGACTTCTACGTGCACAAAGTAAACTCTCCTGCTCCCTTGTTTTAGAGATACATCAACAGCTGTTTGTATGAACAGTGGTGGAGACAGAAGCAGACTAAAAGCTATAGAGAAAGTGCCCACCATCCAGCAACAGCAAAGAGTATTAGTGGGGCTAAACTGATTACAGCCAGATAACCCAGATTAGGGCAAGGGCTCAGTCTGCATTGGACAAAGAAGCAATACACTGTGGCAGTAAACTGTGGCCTTGTTCATTATCAATCACATTCAAGCACACTCGGATGGAGGCTTTCACTGACGGCATTCTCATACCGGACCTGCTTTCAACTGTTTTGCATGACCCCAAAAACTAGCTACCAAAACTTTGATGTGTTCCCCTTCTCTTCTCCAATGCAGAGAGGCTATGGGTAGAATCAGCCCTAATGACACGTCACATGCCTTGATGAGATTACACATATCGCTTTGACTTGATTATTCACACAGCAGTGTGGGCCTATGACAGCTTGAGCTAGGTAAGTTGTTTGTGGAGGTACGTTTATATAGACATAAAAACAGGCATATGTTGGTCAGGTTTCAGCTCCATTAACATTAAATGCAGATGTTTCTAAGGAAGGTTTTTTTATACATGGAATGACAATTAGTTTTTTAGGCACATCATTTAGATTTTGTCAATCACAGTTGATAATATGGCAAACCCTCTCATTTCAGTATTTCAGCACAAAGAAAACATTGATTTCAAACAGTTTATCTTGTATTTTTATTTTAAAGTGTGTATGCAAGACATGCTCTAGTTGAAACATGAGCATACAGTACACAGAACAAATGCGCTTAATCAAGACAGGTAAAAATGATGATGTAGCAGTGTAAATAAAATTATTTGACATGAAAACTGAGGAAATTGGAGAGATTTAAAATCCATCTGTACTCATGACCAAGAGAAAAAGGGAGCACAAAGCTTTCCGAGTCCTTCTTAAAAAGTCTTCACACGACTTCTTATTTTAAAAACTAAAATCTTCAAAACATTTTAAAACATACAAAATAAAAAAAAATCAGTATTGGTCTGCTGAAACTGTGTGATCATCAAAAAATGGTTCTGGGTTTGTCAAGATTGACAAAGAGTCTATTGCAGAGAATTCCGTCGTGTTATTCAGAGCAGCTTATCAACAGCACCACCAATACTGAAGCACTAATCCAAGAAATATTTAAGGCAGCAACCACGGGACTGGGAAATAAGTCTGTCTGCGGGTCTGTCCACACACAGACAGAGGTACGTTTCTTATAGTCGGTGGAACTTTCACATTTGTCATGGAACATCAGCCATTCATTTCAGTCCAGTAGTAAACATAAAGATCCACAAATATGGCAACCATGGGGCCTAAATGTGTTAGAGACTTTATGCTGATAAATGGACAAGTGCAGTACAGGGTAGGATGCTGCCTTTTCTTACACAGGCTTGCCCCATATCAAACCAACACCACATTTTGTCCACTGCAGCACTTTCTATAGTTCACTGGTTTTCATGCACCAAGACAACTTACACTTACTTATGCAACGGTCATCATGTAAAGCATCACAATAAATATCTTGCGATGATATTATTATGTAATGGATTACCAACTGAATCAGATATTAACCCTATAAGCCTATTGTATTTTCTCCCGTTACTATCATTTTCACAACATACAGTAGTTCTAATGTAATCGTCAAAATGTTACGCCATGAAAGTGTTTTTATGTAAACGTCAGCAGCTTCAATCCAGCAACATGAAATGTGGAAGAAAAAAAAGAAAGAAAAATAAAAGATAAAAGCAACTCCCTAGAATCAACTGCAACAAAGTACATTCCTCATACACACAGGGTAAACTTATGTTGCTTCAGTTGATTTTTTACACTTATATTTTTGTTTTTGTTTATACTAAATATGTCATGTTTTGCCTTAGAAAGCCATTTAGTGCCTTAACCTAATTAAGGGACAAAAAAAAAACACATATTTTGTTCTTCTGAAACCCCGTTGAACTTCACAGGTGTAAACCGAGGCATGGGGAGAAAAAAAGAAATCTCAATCATCTCTAAATCTCAAAGTGATCCTATGTGGTGAGATCGTTCATCTTCTTCTGGAGTGGCTGCGGTCTCTACTGTTGCTGTGTCTCCGGTAACTGCTGCTGTAATGGCTGTGACTCCTCCTGTCCCTGCTCCCTCGCTCGCTGCCCCGGGAGCTTCCTCTGCTGTGTCTACGGCGACCGTGACCACCACCATGTCTCTTGGCTCTGCTGTAGCTGCTGCTTCGGCTTCTGTCCCTGCTTGAGCCCGTGCTTCTACTGCTACAATGGCTGCCTCTCCTGCTGTGGCTCCTCCTATCACTGTGGTGGTGGTGGTGACTGGAGCTCCGTCTTCTCCTGCTATGGCTGGTGGAGCGCCTCCTCCTCCTGTCTCTGCTATAGGAGCTCTCTCCACGCGGGCGCTCCTCCTGATCCCTCGCTCGCTCCCTGCTACCATTCCTCTTGCTCCTCCTCGCCGCCTCTTCCCTCCTCCCCTCCCTTGCTCTCTTCCTGTCCTCCCCTCTTTTCCTCTTCTCCTCTGTCGTTTTGCTCTTCATTTTCGACGTGGACGCCATCTTGTCTTTGCTCTCGGCCGCTTGAACCCCGTTCACCCGGCCCAGCACTCCGGCTATGAGGTCGTTGACGGTGGCAGTGTCGGAGGCTTCTTCTTCTTCCTCTCGGTTGGCGTCGGGGCCGGCCTGGCCCTTCTTCATCAGGTTGCAGAGCAGTTTGTCCCGGAGCTCCCTCTCTCGCCGCTGGAGCTCCAGGGCGCGCTCCTTCTCCACCTCCACCCGCCGCAGCTCGTCCTCCTGCCGCCGTCTGCAGGCCTCCAGCTGCCTGAGACGAGACAGCTCCTCCTTCTGCCTGGCCTGCTCCAGCCTCTCCCTCTCTGCCCGCTCAGAGCGCTCTTTCTCCTGCTGCTGATCCTTCACCGCCTGTGGATACGTGGAGGTGGAAACATGGTGGGAAATTTAAAGAGAAGAAACAAATGGACAATAAACCACCATCATCAGCAAAAGAGAATATTAGGGTTACACAACAAGGATATGAGACATCAATACAGGACAGTCTCTAGGCTAAGTGAAGTTTCAAACATTAAAAGCTCAAACTTTCAGCGCTTTTTGTTAGAAGATATGATGGATGAGGACAGTAACTGAAGTTAGGGTTGAGGTTTTACAACATAACCTTTGGGTAATACATATTTCTACTCCAAATGTAGCTTATTTCTAATTTCAGTTTCTCGTCTAACACTTTATTTTACAAGATTGCTTTGAACTAATCAAAACCAAATACAAATGTTCACTGAATAGCGCTTAAATACATCAAAATGTAACCCAATACAACCTATGTTCCATACAAAGAAAACAAACAAAATCACTGCATGTAATGCATTCTTATCTTCTATCATCTTAACAACGTCTCAATAGCGAGTCCTTTTTTGAAAAATAACCGCTCAACCCTGCGCACTGTTTGCCAGGGTGTTTAAATATCAAATTTGTAGAAATCAACCTCAGTATTGGTATCACATCTATCGTGTATTATTACAGAGCAGAAGGATGTGTGGTTGTATACCCAAAAGCATAGGTGTACTGTGTATATCTCTGTGGCTGTACCTTGGCCCTGGCCAGCAGCTCTGCAATGAGCCGTATAGATTCCAGGTTGCGCTGAGCCAGCAGCAGCCTCCTCTCCTCCATGGCGATCTTCATCTGCAGCTTCTTCTGCTCCTCCTCCTGCTGCTTCCTCACTTTCTTCAGGTTCTTCCTCTCCTCTTTCTCCCGCAGCTTCTGCTCTCGCTTTCTTATCCTCTCCTCCTTCCTCCTCTCCTTCTCCTCCTCTTCCTGCTCCTTCTGTTTCCTGGACAAAAGGATACGATTGTCTTCGGTGAATATTTGATATGCCCGATAAGCTTTTCGCCATCAACTGTTGTCAAATAATTCTGTGCAGCGATGCACTGTAACCATTGTTTGTACAGATATTGTTCTTATAAGTATAGTGAAATGAAATTGACTGTTACTCTCACTGCCTGCCACTACATGTTATACTGAATATGAATAGTTTTTTCCCTAGACTAAGTGGTTTGGATCAGAAAAAGTTGTCTCTCTATCAGTGGAAGTGTTTTCTAACACATTTTGTTGTTGTTTTTTTAAGATTTAAAACTTATATTTTATATAATGCTGCTTGGTTTAGGAAAATGTATAAGCCAAGTGATCCTGTATTTATGGACAGATACAACATGTATATGAGTCCTACACACAGAGGGTGGACACATTTGCAGAAACGTTCTAGATGTGAATGGTAGTGTAGTAGTTTTTTTTAAATTTATTTCTCTGCCCTAATTTACAGTACAATGAATCCTACCTCTCCTCCTCCTTCAGCCGCTCCTCCTCTTCCTTCTCCCGTCGTTTCTGCTCCTCTCTCTGCCTCTCCAGCTCCTGTAGCTTCAGCCTCTCCTGTGTCCTCTTCTTCAGGGCTGTCTCACTCAGGTGTTTGCTGGTGTCAAAGGCCACCTGAGGGAAACACATGCACAGACACATGGTTTAAAAAAAATTTTAATTAAAAGTGCTTTCAAGGTATACATAGCACTAACTAAGGACAGACAGTGGCATATTTATTTTTGTCACAAAAACGGTTTCAGTTTAATGTATTATTGCAGTTTTTTTTTATGAATTGATCTAAGCTTTCTAGCATTGCCTGTGGAATATTCATTTCAGCCTGTCAAGTGAAACCAGACTAAACAGTCTAGTCAAAGTGGAAGGTAAAATAATTAGTGTAAAACAGCTTGGGCTCTCTGACTTGTCAAACAAATGGGTGCTTAAGGTTTAGGCTTAATATGGCCTGGCAGAGCATTCCTACCAGTAAGGATTAGACGGTAGACATTTTTTAAAATCACAACAGCTTGATCCTGATGAATGATGATGTCATTATCATTGTTCCTGTTGATCAAGTACTGAACTGACACTTCAACAAAAACAACTTACAAGATCCCCTTTCTTTCCCACCTTCCTTTCAAACAGAGACACTCCTTTGCTTCTTCTACCCCCCCTTTAATCGAAATGTTACAGTGAAGCTTTACTCCGGATTAAGAGACCTGGGCTCTCCCTGACCCTCATTACTTTGACAAATAACCATGACACAGTTCATTCCACTAAAAGGTCTTAAAGCTGCTATGTGGCTGAGCAACACAATCTAATTGCTAAAAATATGCAACAGCACTACAGCAGATGCAGTTCACTTGTGGCCTCACACACAAAACAGTTCCCTGACATGTCAGAACCAGAACAGCAAAGGCTGCAGGTTTTGGTGAGAAGTCCAGTGAGAGAATAACATCCATGAGTTTAACAGTGTTTTGTTGTTGCTTGTATTTGCTTGAGCTCTGTTGCATTCTGGATCAACATAGGATCCTCATTCAAATCATTGTTGGCCAGGTTTCAACACACTTAAGCTACAAATACTGCTTTCATTCTTTTGCATATGTACAAGTTCTAAGCTAGATCTACTTTTCTTTTCTTGTTTCCTACTGGATGTCTGAATTTCTTTCGGGATCAATAAAGTATCTATCTATCCATCCATCATCCATCCATCCAGCTATCTCTCTCTCTATCTATCTCCATCTAGCCAGCTGTCTGTCTGTCTGTCTGTCTACTCCTTACTGTTGTGGATAGTTCTGTACTTTACAGCAGATGGGAGCCTGCAGTATACCTTGATGTTGCAGGCCACAGCCTTCCCATCTTCTCCCTTCATCATCAGCTTCATGCTGCGCAGTGTGTCCATGGCCTTGGTGAAGCCTCCGTACTCCTGGTACTGGACATAGGCCTCAAAGTTCAGATGACCCCCGAAACTGAACGTGTTGAAGTTCTTGTCCAGCATCTCCTCCCTGTATGGGTCCAGCATGGGGATGTCCACATTTCGCACCTACCATGAAAAAGGTGGCATTTTGAACAAAATTAAATTTAAAAAAAAGCAAAACAATATACATGATTACTTTTGGTGATATCTGGCAATGTTTAACTAATGCCTACCATAGAAGACTTTGAAAAGTCTGACACGCTATCACATCTAATGACAATGTGTCAGAACCCACTGAGTTTTAGTCTAGACTACAAGATGTGCAAAAAACTGGAGCTTGCAGGGTCACTAGATTCACAAACTTCAGTGACCACCTTACACCGTACGATTGAGATGACGGAAGCGTGCACAACTCCGGCAAAACTCGCATGAGATTTGCGTCTGACATTGTAGATTTGGCTGGCACAAGCATCAACTTTCGTTAAGTTCTACTAAGTTGCAAAAATTCCCTTACTTAAAATGTAACGCAGCTCTCTCTCAGCTCTCTCTCTCTCTGAATTGGACCGTTTAAGGGGGAAAAAAGTCTGTTTGCAAACAAACTAATTACTAACTAATTACTAATTACTAATTACAAAAACTGTACAAATATACTGTAATTCCAGCATTGTCTTCATGCTAAATAAAAACACAAGAGAAAAAGGTCTTGAGTTGTCTCCTGCATGGTATGTTATGTGAGCACTAAATACAGTAGTTGTGTCTTGCAGTCTGGTGAAACTTTACTTAATTTCAGACTAACAAATAACATAAGGAAGACATGATATATAAAAAACATAAACATGTCCCACCTTGCCAAACGTCTGGAAGACAGCCATGAGGACCTCTTCAGAGGGCCGGTCTGGGAACTGGCTGTCCTTCTGGCTGAACCAGCGACAGGGCAGTCCCTCTAGGTGGATGGTGTCCGGTCTCTCTCCCGGCACGGTCTCGTTCATGTCCTTGGCGTCACGGAAGAAGGAGTCCCAGTCGTGACGTGTAGGGAAGTCCACCTTATTCTCTACTGCACGAACCTGAGGAAATAGAAGATGGAGAACATAGTCAATTGCCAGTTTGTTGGGTATGCTTAGATAACACTAACACAGCCCTGTGATTTGTTTTCTTCTTCTTCTTTAGGCTGTAGTTTGGCAATGATTCATTGAATTGCAATGTACTGATAATGTGTTTCAAATAAATGTGTTGGAGTATGGAGATGTTTAAAAGTCTCTATAGTCTCATTGATATTAAATGGGAACGCCAAAATATTAAAAACACATTTGTCTTTAAGAGGCAATGCGACTCAAATGCACAACTACAGGGCTGTAAGTCAACAAATAACCATGGAAGTAACAAACAAATACAGTTGCTCCAATCATTGACATAACCAGCAAAGCTTTGGCCATGGGATGAACCCTGGCGCACCACGATGACGTCATCCATCCTCACCTTCAGTACATCTGTGAATCCACTGAGCTTGATGCTCTTGCCGTCCAGGCGGCTGAGCAGGGTCTTGACCACCGTCCTGTTCTCCACCTCGCCCTCGAAGCGGATGAAGTCCATGGTGCTCTTGGAGATGCGCAGGGCAGAGAACTGCTCTGGAGCCACCATGGCCTTGACGCGCTCCATCACCTCCCAGTTAGAGATGCTCTTGCCCGGGAGCTTGAGCTGAGGCAGGGCCACGCTGACCGTCATCTTGGCAATGGGCTTCAGGTACAGGTTGTACTCCGAGGACAGACAGGCCGCCTCGGTGGTGTCATGGACGATGGTGGTCATTGTAGCAGACGAGGTGGAGGAAGCTGCTGCAGGAGGAAGAGGAGGAGGAGGAGGGTTGGAGGGACTGTCAATGAATAGGAAAATACAATGTTGTCTAATGACTACCTTTTGCATGCAAGATGGCCACATACATTTGTCTTTGGCTTGCAGAAATCTATATTTTTATGTAAAGACTGATAGCACCTGTTAGCTGTTTAAGAAAGTATCCTGCAATTAGACTTAGTTGGTGCCATTTTAGTGAAAGAATGGTTTCAGACATCTAAACAACAAAAACCTAGAATGAAGCCTCAACAAAATTGAGGCCTTGTGCTAGGGTTCACAAAGTATTCTAAGAGTTTGAGGATCTGTTTTGTGCAAGCTCTTAACTGGATCTTTAAATGTAAATAAGTGTATAATAAGACACTTTCAATAAAAAAAATTCTCCAATAGTACGTTAATCCCTCACTTCAAGCTAATACAATGCTGTGTTTGTTTAAACCCATTGAGATAAAACCATAGGATAAAACGCTGCCACTGAAACGTTATGCTAACGTAACAAAGCTGTTAGCCAGCTATACACTTCAGCTTTAACGATACAACCACCTGACGGGAGACAAACTCGATTTAATAAATAACCAGTAGTGTAAATGACACACAGACGGTGTTGGACAAGGCGTTAGCTAATACGTGAGAACTGTTTAGGTTATTAACTACCGCAGCTAGCTTGTCATTTACAGCCTACATGGTTTCAGGCTAGTTAGCTTGAAGTGCTCAGTGTCTCTGTCGCTTTTAAACAACGTCCGAGTTATTTTCACGTGTTATGTTAACGTCAGTCATCGCAGTTGGATGTCACCGCCACTTACCCAACATCAGTTAGCCTCCAGGGGGGGAACTATCCAGCAAATGTATAGTATTGATTTCTGAAAAACCAAACACCTAAAATAAGCAAACACTACGGGGGCAGGCAACGTCCTGCCTGCAGTAAACTTTGACCTCAGAAAGAAACAACGTGCAGCAGCAACACGGTGGCGTTATTCAGAACAGCGACGCCCTGTGGACACATGTGAAAGCGCAGCAGGGGGTAAACTGAAAAGACAAGAAAGAGGCAAAAACTTGCCAATATTTAATTCACAAACCGAAATGTTCAAACTCACTACAACATCTTGCATTTTTTTCATAGACACACGTTCTCTAATCAAGCTGAGTAAACACATTTTAAAATTGTAACAAACTATTGCAACATTATGGAACCTTTTTTTTCCCCTGAAACCTCTGACTGTTTATTTATGCGTAGCCAGGACCAGGAGCCTTGTTTTCATAATTTTTTCATTTAATTGTCCTGTATTAATATAGGGTGAGTTGCCCTAATGTGGGACTCTTTTTGCAATTTCAACTTATGTACGATATTACATATGAAGCCAATACATTTGACCCATACATGATACCATTCTGAAATCCCCAAGATGTTGGCTGCCCTGGCTTCATATCCCAACTCTGCGCTTTGCCATTATAGCCTGACCTGTAATACATTGCATTGAGTTAACATGGGATATGAGAACATTACTATTTCCTAGGCACAGGATTGAGTTCATTTCTATTTGCTTCAGGGATGCTTTCTTTATAAGAGTATTGGACCTGTAAACCTTGAATAAAATTCATATTGCACATTTGATTTTCCTACATGTATTCCCCCACTTTAAATGACTGTCCCAGATTAGGCAAATCATGCTGTCCCACTTTTGGAAACACCTTTCCGAATGTGGGACAGCTAAAGATTGATTGAAGAAGAAAAAAACTTAAAACATTTTCCCAATATTATTGCATACTTTTCATAAACATAATCTGATAACAAATGGCAACATTGTTTTGTTAATGAAACATGTATAGCCTTAGCACTGAGTTCCTCTCAAACCTATGTCACTGTCCTTTGTCTGGACTTCATATGGTTTACTTCCTTTTTGACTGTTTCCCCTCCCTTATCTTTATGATCAAAATTGTGAATTCATGTGATTTCAATCACAGGGAACCCCTGCTTGGGTTTGACAACAATATTATCTATTTACATGTGTCAGAAACAAGAGATAAATGCTCTAGACCTTAGGTGTCCCACATTAGGCAGTGTCCCACATTAGGGCAACTCACCCATAGATATCTTTTTTATTCAGTTCTTATTTAGATATATTTTGTCAATAAAATAAACGAACGCCGGTATCTGCAAGCAAGTCTTTTTTTATGATTCATTAAGATGACTTAAAAAAGAAGCTGTTTTCACTTTGACTTTTCTGTCCATTTGAAAGAAAAGAAAGAAAAAAAGAGAGTAAAATAGCCACACTGAATTTACTTTGATTCATGGTTGTGAACCAATAAAACACGTAAACCTCTAATGGGCAGGCAGGGGGTTACTCTTTATAGGCACTGTATGTCACTAGACAACAGAACATCCGGCTGACAGTGCACATTTGTTAGCAGCTTGATGGCTATCTGGCACACTGTTAGTCACTAGGTTCAGCTTTGTAGGAACGTCATCCTCGCTGTGGTAACTGTCCAGGGGAGAGAGAGAGAGAGAGAGAGAGAGAGAGAGAGAGAGAGAGAGAGAGAGAGAGAGAGAGAGAGAGAGAGAGAGAGAGAGTGACAGACCTAGATGGGGATAAATTGGACACGGATTAGTCCGGCAGCAAGAGGGCCCCGGGCAGAAAAGTTGGCACAGTTTCCCTGAAAAGATGGCAGAGGAATTTACATAATAGGCATCGCTCCCTTCACTTTGTATGTAGGTCAGTATAGCTGCAGCACTAGTAGTCACACACAGTCCCTCTACTCCGTCCCCATCAGCAGTCATCTAACAAACAGGCTGCCTGGGGCAACAAGACTCTGTGATCTACTGGCACAGAAAAGAAAACAGAAAAAAAAACCCTCATCCCCTCAGTGACCTCTATAAATCTCTGGTTTGACTCCAAGTTGAGGCATTAACCGAGATCAGAGAAACATCTAAAGAGTGTGGAGAGACTGACTGTGGAGCATTTACATTTACATATACAGAAGCAAAACATCTGTGACTGTAATGACTGTAATCCTGCTTTCATGTGGTCCATTTGTTCCGGTCGACGTGAAGCGGAGGAGCGACCTAGACAGACAGAGGGAGCTGGAGGGACATCAGGGGCCACGAGACGGTTTGTCTGAAAAGGAACTGTGGTTATTCATCCAGCCCCAGGCACTGACTTATAGCCTACACACAGTGACTGCAAATGAACCATATATCCCCTCTATACTAGTTTATAAATATGATTTAATTTACTCAATGTTTTACAGTTTTCTTCTTATCCCCAATGACAACAGGTGCAGAATGAGGACAGGCTTTTTTTTAGACATGTTTCGGATATATCGGATTCAGTTTTTAAAAGGGCAGCATGTGGACAGGAAGCTGTGGATGTTCTGTAAACGCTGGACCAAAGCTGGCACTGTGGGGTCAACAGATCATCAATTATTCAGCCCCACCAGACACAGACAATCACTTGGTGTCAGCAGCCCTGGTGAACTAAATATCCAACTCTGACCATCGTGCGTTGGTTCAACCCTTGATACTGCTTCTACATATTCTCTGTATTAGTCTGGATGGCCGTGACAGCACAGTTTATGAGCATATGGCGTGACTGACCACTGACTTTGGTCAAAATGGAAAAGCCTCATTGCCTTATAGTTCACGTTCAAGAATGAGACACTATTACGACGACAGTGGCTCAGTAACAGTGTATTCACACAACACATGATAACTTCACAGTATTTCACAAAAAAAGACAGAAACAAATGATTAACAGACAGTGAAAATTAACAAAGCACCGCGCCACCCTTTTACAATTCGCCTAATCGTGTATCTGAAAATGTACATTTGTATGAAACATTTCTAACATCAAGAGAGAGTCAAAAAATACAATTAGATGAAGCCCTATGATTTGAGTTAAAAAATGCTACAAGACACTGAGGGAACATTCATGAAATCTAGGATGCGTGTCATTGATGCAATAATCAGATTTTAAGCGAGGTTCACATATTTGGGTAAAACAGTCAAAAAGTCAATACGCTCATTAGCTAAACATACATTATATCCTGGTCTAGACTCTTTTACTATCCACTGATGATGCAGACATGATTAATGATCGTGTACATGCAAAGTTAGACCAATACAAGTGTCCTATGAAGGAAATGTATTTAATGTAAAAATCTGTTAAGGTCGATTGCATATTTGCTGTAGAACTAGTCGGTCCCATGGGGTTGGTCTGTGGGAAGACCTTTACCAGAATAACTCAAAATGTCTCGCCAAATTGGATTTTGACCTGTAATAATTGAAGATTTGCACGAGCTTCTTAAACTTAAAAGACAAAAATTAGTTACATAACAGTAGAAGCAAAAACTCACACTAACAAATATCAGTTATCTCCGTGCTAACACCCTCTGAAACAGTCTTGTTGTATAACTGACTAGCTTCTTTATAAAGCTATTTAGATCTTACTAAAGCCATGGCAGCCTTGAGATCTCCTCGCACATACTTTAATTTGTACAAGGACTTTTATATATCTATTCGGTGCATTATACAATTAACAGTGTAACAATTTGATCAGCCTCTGATATCGTGTATACAAAATCAACTTATGCGTATGACATGGGAGCTGTAACAGCTGCCCTGGTTTTAGTTTGAGAAGATTCCTCCCATAATCGAAAAATTATTTTCAAAGTGACAAGTGCAAACATGACACGGTTATTTAGACATACAAGAATACTGTGGTTACACAAGTTTGAATACTAAACTCTGCTACCTCAAAATAAAAATAAAAAAAGATTTAAGATGAAAAAGATTCATTCACATAACGGTAGTGTTCTAAAAAAAAAGATCGACAGCATCCAATCCAAAAAGTAGGTTGAAATATAGAAACATTTGTTTTATGAATATATTACTTAACTCTGCAAACAACAAAACTTGTGTGTAAGTGCGTGGAATCAAACCAAAGCATAATCCTTTAAATCCCCCTCTCCACTGTGATTCAAAAACAAAATGAAAACGTGACACAATCATGCCTGTTGCTATGGCATTTGTGTGAACATTGTACTAGTGAAAAACAAAAAATAGGGTGATGTTTTCTACCAGCTCTTAAACATATGTGAAACTTAACACTTGTGTAAAACTCACCTAGCAGACGTTCAATTTTAACTCAATTAGTTGTTGCGGTAAATAAAATGCTACTTGAACAGCCCTCGAGAGATCAACATAAGTCAAAAAAATAAAAATAAAATAAAAAAATAAGTTAAATAAGTTTAGACAAAACACACATTTGTGGTTCATCCATTTAAAATCCTTAAAATAATCATTCTGAAAAATCAGCTTAGTTGACATATATTAGAATGTGTATTATTACTTTTTGCTCTTAAAAAAATGACCTGACCTGTCAGCTTATAAAAGGTGAGTAAACCTTAATTCTGTAAACTGTAACTGTGTTAGACGTGGTTCCTATCTCTGTAAATCGCTGGTTCGAGGAGTAGTGCCTTCATCCAAACAGGTTGGAGAGTGGCCGTGGTCTGAGAGGGCTGGAGGGCAGGTCCTCTCCTCTCCCCACTTCCCCCGTGTCCCTGAAGGAGGCGCTGTGGATGATCTGGGCTCTGTGGCGCCCTCGATGCAGCCGGGCATTCAGTCTGCTCAGGGAAGACTTCCTCTGCATGCCCGCCTTGGTCCTACCCTGCCCTGCGTCTTCTGCTGCCTCTGTGGGCATGTTTAGGAGCTTTCGTGGGTTCAAATGTTCCTGGAGAAACTTCCAGCCCCTACCCCTGCTGGCACGGCTTCTGCTCTGAGTGTTTTGGTTGTCTGACTCCGCTCCGGGCGATGTCACCACTCCTTCCTCCTGCAGGTTTGCGGCCAGTGGAGGGGGCAGGTACTGGATGGCCCGCCTCCCGCTGTAGTCGCGAGCCTCGGGGTCCGCCTCCCAGTCCGACAGTAACACGCGCACCGCCTGTCCAAATCACAGCACGGGGGGGGGAAAATGCTTTAACATTTAAGACATATTTGAATTGAAACTGAATTTAAAAGCAATAGTCGTAACCTATGGGCTGGGTACTTAGCCTGGTGCTACCAGACCATCGTACTTCATTTCATTTGTACAGAAGGTCTGGAAGTGCTGTAATTGGCAAACGTTCACTCATGGAGGCGGGTGTCTGTTAAAGTTTTAAACTATTGGATCTGCCCAGTGCCACTCTGGATTAGCCAACCAATCGCATAACGTTTGGTCGTCACGTGTGTCATGAGCCGGCTTCTGGCAACTGAAACTGGAGCGCGACTTCGACGTCATCGTTCTCAGCCACTCGCTCTGTTCGCTGATTGGACCGGCTGTCGAATCTCCGGCAAAACTGGGAAATGGGCTGTACACCCAGACTGACTACTGAAGGGAAAATAAAATTTGGCCGGAAGTAGGCGGGCGGGCGGAGCCAGGCTACTGGGTACTGGCAAGGACTTCACAATATGATACGCACCACAACAATACATGGACCACAATATATCAGGATCACATTGCGATTCGATGCACATTGAGATATATTGCTATATTCCACATAGTTCACTGAACTACTGAACATATGGATTTTATAAGATATTGTGTTGTATTCAATTAGGGTGATTGTGATTAGCCTGTTATGCTAACTCTGTCTTATTTCCATTGTATTCTCAGTTGATCAATGAGCACCCTGTTTGTTCTCCACATACACTGATCTACTACTTCATTGAGCAGGTGCGACACAAGAGACCACTCCATCCACCATCCCCGTGCAACCCACCTGTGTGTGCCCATGCAAAGCTGCCAGGTGTAGCGGTGTGTATCCGGCGCTCGACCTCACATTCACATTCACAGGGACAGAGTTCTCCTTGGCAAAGGCCAGCAGCTGGGAGAGCAGCTCTGCTTTGCCCTGCTTGGCTGCCCAGTGGAGGCAGGTGAAGCCGGTCACAAAGTCCCTCTTAGCCACCAGGCTGGGTTCCACAGCCAGCAGGGACTGGAGGCTTTCCCACAGGCCCTCTGAAGCACACAGCATCCACTCATGTTCCACAGGGTCCAGGGTCACTGAGGCACAGTCCTCGTCTGTGCCCGAGGACAGGATGGATGTAGAGTCTCCGTCACTCCGAACTGAGTCCCTGATACGTGGACCGCGGCTGATCAGGGACCGCCGAACCTGCAAAAAGGGACAAAGGTGAGAACATAAAGGGGGGAAGGTATAAATGTTTTAGTGTAACACCGTTTAATACAATACGTTTAACACTTGATGGTGATATAAAGCCTGCTATGGTGATTCTACATAGGATTTCTGCAGCCCAGAAAATAACAACACTTACAAGAATACTATGTCATTCATTTGTGAACGGCTTTATAGAAGTAGGCCACTAAGCAACAAATGCGATCGAATAAAATATCTTCAAACTGAATTAAAAAGTTGTATTTGACAGTAACAAATGAGTTTTGAGTTGTTTTTCTTTTTTTTTGCACTGTTCATGCTTTATTGACATATATGAAATGGGGCAGAGGGGAGTGACATGCAGAAATGCCCGGGCCAGACTCAAACCCGCGTCCACTGCGAGGACTGAGCCTCATAGGGGGCTCTAACCACTACACCACGAGCTCCCCTGAAATCATCATTTCTGTCGATGTGATCCTGTGATGCTGAGGATTATCATCCAAGGTCATAGATCATCCCGCCTCAAGAGTTAAAGCAACTAGATTACATCACTGTGTCAAATCCCTTTGTGTTATATAAGACAGCATACTGTTGCTGTGGAGTCACGCTTCATGAATATTACATTTCCTAGCCACACCCCGCACCGTGTACAGCTGGCTCTGTGCCAAGCAACAAGTTACACAGTTGCAATTAAATGCAGGGGAACCTGCTTCATTTCATCAATGGGCAACTGTCTGCCATTCAGGTTTTAGTGTACACCCAATGGTGACAAACCAGCTGTGACATCCCTGCTTTAGGAGTGACCTATAATGTATGACGTGGTTCAAAGTTTGAAATAATTGAAAAGCCGCGTGTCAGCATAACAAAATCAATTCATTTTAGTGTTTGGAGCCCGTGTTGTGTAAACATACTCTCTGAAATGCTTAAGATGGGTTTAAATGCTCTGCACTGTAAAGTGGTCGTACTAATAAAATAAAGACTTGTGAAAAACATCTACACAGCTTTTTATCATGCTATAGATACAGCAAAGCATCTTACCTGAGGAGAGCTACTCATCATCAGCTCTATGAAGTTCCTGCGACTTCCCTTGGGTGTGTTGATGTATGCGATGCTGTCCAGCCCTTCCAAGGCGCTGTCTTCAGAGAGGCAGCTGATCAGCATGGCCCTCTGGGAGCCTCTGGACACCCTGCGTGCCCCTCTCAGCTGCTGCTGGCTGTGGGACCCTCCGACCCCAACACAGTGAGCCTGCTCCAGCCCTGGTATACCGATCACTGGGGCTGACTCACGCCTCCTCCTCTCCCTCAGCTTCACCTCCCCTCCTCCAACACAGCTAGGGTTACCTGTGCTGTTGGGCCTAGCATTAAGGGAGGGGGCAGCTGCAGGTCGATCATTGTCATTGGAGGATTGTGTATCATTGTCCAGGCTGGCAGCTGATGATGGGCTGGAGGCTCCTGTGGAAGCATTCACATGTTGTTGTTTTTGGTTTGTCATCCAACGTTGACACTATCTATCTAAAACAACCTTTATATTGTAATCCCCATATATTGGCACACGTTTAGTATTGTTATCCTCTCTGTGTCATTGTTATCCTGAATTATTGTAAACATATTGTTGTGATTTTGGGCAATAAATAGGTAAAAATTAAAAGGTAGCCTATCGATCATTTGACCTTTACCTCTTCAGTATAGTAGGTATTGGCCTTCAAAAACAATGGCCAAACAAAGGCATTTGTTACTGTTGTGGCTTTTCAGAGGGCCAATGCCAAACAAATCATTCCATGCAAATAGTGCTAGAGAGCATAATAAATAGACATCGTTACTGATTGCACGGAGGTGCTTACAGGTTACATAATTTGCATGTAGCATATGCAAAACATTTAAACAGATACATCTTGAATACAAATGCCACACAATCAAACAGCATAAAACCTACACCTACTATGCCTCACTCACCTGTTTCTTCTTCGGGGTCTGTGTTACCGTTGACATGGTTGTCGTCCTCCGTCTCGTGGAAATGAACCATGATGTTATTACCGTTGCACTCCGCGTGATCGTGGCCGCCTGTGTCCGCACGCATCACCGCGTCCGCGCTGCAGCCTCCTTCACTGTTATTTAAACACACGAATTTCACGCCGTTTTCCACCTGCACGAAACCCACGCCGTCCACGATGCGTTTCAGCAGCAGCTCGCGATCCACCACCGCCCCTTCCCCAGTTTGGTCATCGTCCTTCCCCCAAACTGATAGGAAATGATCAATCAGCTCCATCTGTTGGACCCTCCCTCCTCTATCCATCAGGAACTCCTGCACGGCTTGCTCCGTGCACCGGGACGCCATAGTCCTACTGCACGCGCCCAAACTGAGCGGCAGAGAAGAGAGGGCCGAATAAAGTTACACGAGCGCGTATAAAATTGACTCCATGTTGACGTTACTGTCATTCATTGAGGTCGGATGATGACAGCATCTTCTTCTCCCCCTGACCTGGCCTCTTTTTCTTCTCCTCCTCCTTCTGCACAGGGAGTGACGAGCTCTGGCAGATAGGGGTCGCACGTTCACTGGAGCATCCATGCAAAAAAAAGACCCAGCTTGGCAAATACCGTGCTGCGTTCCCGTGCTCCTCGTAAACTCGGGTTCCGATTGCGAGTGAAACTGTCAATGTAGTAGCCTAAAATCAGTGTTATGTTTGGAGGATAACGTTTTAATATAAGTGCCAATGGCGTGAGAAATATGGACCTAATATAGGCCTAAGGGTTACAAATAAGTTAAAAAAAATATATATAGGCTACTTCGGACCTGCACTAGATGAGAAGGTAATTTAGATCTGAAACTAAAACCTGTTCATTTTAGATGGCATGCAATAGCCTACATCTTGTTGGTCATTGGTCAACACCACACAAGCGGGGAAAATGCACCAAATTGAATGACAATAACATTTAATATGTACACAAACTCACAAAGTGAAAAAGTAGGCTACCCCGGAGAAGAAATAGGCTATATTTTGAATACAGATTGCGAAGAAATTCGCCTTGTGAAATATCTATTTTCCCCTAAAATCTGAGCGAAAGACGCGTTTTTTTATTTTATTCTATTTTCTTGTAGTTATTTTTAAATTATCTAAGGGCAATATGGTTTTAATGTAAAATCAGGAACAAACAGCATAAAAAGAGAAGCTGGTGGATGTAGATGTAATCCGCTTTACACTTTTTCTGACAGTCCGCCACATGCCATGGAAGCGACTGGGAAAATTAAATTGGGCTGTACCATTACACAAAGTAGGGGGGACGACGAGTGTATTACTACATTTAATTACAATTGGTTGGCTGCACATTGTTGAAAATGAAGCATATAACTTCATAGAAACTATTGGATGTTTGATTAACGGTGACACTTCACCTAAGTATAGTATTTTGGCTTCAAATCAGATTTACAAACTGTAGATTTCACCTCATTCCTATATTCTTTTGAGTAGACTAGCCTGTCCAGTTGTCGATGGTAGGCACAGTGAGGCGGTGCCGAACAGACTACTAAAAAAAATAAGAAGTCGCTCTTTAGTCAGTTTTGTCGTTTTATTTCTAATCCTATCTGGAATATAAACTTCTGGCTGAAACTATGGCTTCTTCGGATGTTGCTCGGCAGCCGGTTGGTATTTTCTTTGTTTGTGGTGGACAAATGTCATTGTTCTTGACAGCTGAGCAGGGAGTGTCCGGGGCTATCGTTAAGTTAGCCACTGTTAGCTGACTAACTATTTGTGTCAAGTTACTGAAATCACGGCAGTTCAAACGTTACTCACAGACAATGAAGAACACAAAAACACATTTAACACTGACGACAGGTTACATAACATCAAACTGGACTTTTTACCTAAATGTTTAACTTTTCTGAGTGCATTCCATCCTGACTACTACATCTTTCACTACTACATACCACGGAGGGCGCTAGCTGGCTAACCCTACTAGCCAGTAGCTAGTAACTGGCAAAAGTTTGTCAAAGTAGTTGTGTGCTTCACGGTTAAACACACCTTTTCTACAGGTAGACTAGTACAAATATGTTGACGTCGTCTTTTAATATCCAGTACATCATTTAGGTTACGCTGGCTGCGTCGTTTAATATGCGACAACATTAAATCTCTAAGTTTTTGAATGAAATTTGGCTTCCACGTAGACAACATTGTTTACAATCGAAATGATTTAGTTTTTCCTTAGCGTCAGCAGATTGTACCAGGCTACTATAACTAGGTCAGTGTTAGTTAAGTCCTTTGCTTAGCTCACTAGTGATTCTCCGGATTTCTGTTTACGAGTTCAGACGAGGGCAGGTCAGAGGAGGGGACAGGCGCGATCAGTCTGAGAAAGAAGTTTAGCCTACATGTGTGTGTCTGCCCCTCTGTCTGAGATACAGACTTACACAAACGTTTTAGACCTTTTTTATGCAAGTCGCAAAAGCTGTTTCAATTCAATCAAATTCAGACCTGCATGCAAAAAAATGGTAGTGTATTGTAATATTTGAAGTGCCTGCACCATTTTACATGTGAATTATTCCATTGATTTGTTAACATAGAGAGAAGAGCGCTATATAAATAAAAATTATTATTATTATTATTATTATTATTATTATTATTATTATTATTATTATTATAATCAAGTGCATTATTGTCTGATTTCCTTTCTATTATAATGGTGCATCATTTTCTACCACACAATCTAAATATATGAAGGTAAGGTGTTGTGTCTGGCAGGTGAACACATTTTAGTTTATTAAGGTTGATATTTCAGTTTTGCTGCAGAAGTGACTGTCTGTGTGATTTCTCCCTCCAGGACAATGGAATGCGGCCCCTGAACTTGGCAGGCCATGTGGGCTTTGACAGCCTCCCGGATCAACTCGTCAACAAGTCCATCTGCCAGGGCTTCTGCTTCAATATTCTCTGCATCGGTACTTAGTTCATCATATATGCAACTTGTTTTACATGAGCATCTTCATCCACTTCCACTGCAGTTGTCATGAGGTCATGTGTGGTTTGATTCAATGAGTAATATAGAAATATTACTCATTACGCAGTGCAGGTTGTTGAGTCAAAAACCTGCAACACCTGCTCCAACTCAACTGGGACTTGGAGCTTGGTGTTGAGTCGTCCCTCCCCTAACAAATTACGCTAAAGGAATGTTGCAATCTAAAGCAGTTTTTTTTCCTTCAACGCCTACACACACACACACACAACTAAACTTGACCTCAACTTGGAAGTTCAAATTCCCCTATCTACCTAATGTGTGTCCCATATTTTATTTTTTATTTTTTTTATCTCCAGGTGAAACCGGTATCGGCAAGTCCACCCTGATGGACACTCTGTTCAACACCAACTTTGAGAACTTTGAGTCGTCCCACTTTGAGCCTGAGGTGAAGCTGCGGGCTCAAACCTACGACCTGCAGGAGAGTAACGTCAGACTGCGTCTCACCGTGGTCAACACCGTGGGCTTTGGAGACCAGATGAACAAACAGGAGAGGTAGGAGGAGGAGAAGTGTGTCAAATAGTCTGTTATTGGCTGCGATTAAGAGTCTCGAAGTGTTAAGATCAGTTATCCTTATTTTAAGTTTGCTGCCATGTACCACAGAACTTATCAGCCCACTTTTATGTTTATCCCGCAGCTATCAGCCGGTGGTGGACTACATCGACAAGCAGTTTGAGAGTTATCTGCAGGAGGAGCTAAAAATCAAGCGCTCCCTACACAACTATCACGACTCACGAGTCCACGCCTGCCTTTACTTCATCTCCCCCTCAGGTCACTCACTCAAATCCCTGGACCTGGTCACTATGAAGAAACTAGACAGCAAGGTAAGACAAGGATCCATGTCTGCTGACCAATTTGAGCTTGAGATGCTTGGAGAGTGAGGATATGTTGCCAGGACCTCTCTACTTTAAAGGGCTGGTTGAGGGTTACGATTGTTTGAGTGGCTTGGTATAAGTGTTGGGTTTAGGTATTTATTGTGATGGATAAGGGTAAAGGGCTAGGGAATGCCTTCTGTTAGGTGTGTGTGTGTATTGAAGGGTCAGACTGATGTATGGGTTTGTCAGTATATCAAGAGGAGGGGGGGTCTTTGAGCTACTGTGTAACTGTCGGAATGAGGAATTGCATAAGGAATTCTGAGTAATTACAACAACAATGTCAGGGGCATCTACACTACGTAAACCTTCGTTGATCACCCATGTATTTTATTCCTTCTGTACTTCCAGGTTTTTTCTAAGCAGTATAATTAAACAACTGAAGCATTTCGTTGGCGCTTCTTCAGATTTTTCTGAGCTCTTGTGCCAGCTTCGGAGGAGGGGGGGGGGGAGAAACACCAGTTTGTAGAGGCTGCACTACTGAGCAATACAGAGAGAGTAATGTGTAGCTGATACTGATAGGCTCAATCAACTTTGTGTCAACTCATTTGGGCGATGGCTTGAATGTAACTGACCTTCATTTATATGAAAGAGTTAAACAGTGCAGCTTTAAATAACATAGGAGAGTAGGAAAAACTGAATGGACACTGAAGAATCAAAGGGAAATCTTACAGTCTGATGTGCATGTGATAGCCTACGTATGTACGGTATTCAAGACTATGCCAGGGTTGTTTCTGGACTTTCCTCTTTGTGTTTGGCTCTGAGAGGTTTACCCATCCCACCGGCTCTAACCCCCTCCCTTCATTCTTGAAGTGGTCAGAAACTTTCCCATGCTCTGTGTGTGTGTGTGTGTGTGTGTGTGTGTGTGTGTGTGTGTGTGTGTGTTGTGTGTGTGTGTGTGGGGCGCCACTTTGTTGTTTTTGTGTGTTTGTGTGATTTCGCTGCTCTGGAGTGTCAGTAACCCCGGATTTGCGTGTGAATAGAGGAGAAAAAGCAGTGGAATGCTGTAATCACCTCACACACACACACACACACACACACACACACACACACTTGAGTTATCCTTTTGTGTCACTGTACAGATACACACAGAAAAGAGCTATTTATTGAATGTGCAGCACCAACGGAGACACAGTCCCTCACTCAGGCAGCTGTTGGATTCGATCTCCGAGCATTGTTTTGTTTTCCCTACTGGGAGCAGTGTGTATTCTGTGTGTGTAGGGGTGTGTGTGGTCTTTGGCCCAGAAGCTTTTCTAGTGACAACAACTCATTCCACCCACACACAGACACATCTTTGGTACGACAAAATGACAGACAGGCAGGGCTGGAATGTGGGACCACTTGGACAGCAGAGTTGGCTGCTGGGCCTGAAATAACATCAGGGAAGCTGGTTTACATGAAACTTATCTAAAGCATCTTAGATAAAGTAATGACTGAGAACAAATGCTGTTGGAAAAGTTATCATGTGTTTGTACTGTCTGCTACTAGTGAATAATTTTTTGAATGTGTCATATTGGCTTGTTTTTTCACTTACTACATTTCTGTGGCGTCCGTTATTTATTTAGTCTTAACACACTTTTTTTTAAATACAAAACTGTAATCAAATGAATTGCCACCACAACACCGTGGCCACAGGAAAGGCAGATGAGACCTTGGTATTATGTATCTTTTTTGGTAATGTTGAAATCAGTGACTATGATTTATCATCAACAAATCTGCTCTAAGCTACAATAAGATCCAAGTTTTCTTCCAAATGTAGATCACATATGAAACATTATTATCTTGGTGATTTCTTCAGTGGTATTAGATTAATGTCAAAGGAGTTTGAGGTTTGATATGATATGACCCTTAATTATGAATTCATTTTATGCATACTGATCTCATTAAAAGCGCATTTTTTTTCTTCTCTTCGAGTACAGATAATAGTATATTTTTTATATGTGTAATATTGAGAAAGAAGAATCTTGATTTTTGTGCACGTGTATGAACATGCGTGTCCCATGTGGCTGTAGGTGAACATCATCCCAGTGATCGCCAAAGCCGACACCATCAGCAAGAGTGAGCTGCACAAGTTCAAGATCAAGATCATGAGTGAGCTGGTCAGCAACGGAGTCCAGATCTACCAGTTCCCCCTGGACGATGAGACCGTAGCCAAGGTCAACACTACAATGAATGTAAGAAAACAATGCATGTACACACACACACACACACACACACACACACACAACACACTGTTGCACACAAACACTGTTACACCACCTTGCTAAAAAAAAAAGCAAGTTTATAATGGTCAATACACAACATGAAGTGGGGTTGAATTTCAGTTTCCAGGAAGTTACAGACAATTTCGGACACAGCTGTTACTTTAGATTAAGCAAACTTTTAATATTTTCACTGGGATCTGTGAGCAAGGTTTGGCAAAATGTTACATTAAAAATGTTTTAACCGTAAGACTTTACAATGTTACATATTTACTGTTGAGATATTATGTATTTTAAGTCCAATATCTCACCTTTACTGATTTCTGTGCTTCGTTTTATGTGGATTTTTCACTTCTGTCAGCGCAGTCTGACAGACCTTCAGTTTATATTTCCCTAGGTCTGCAGTTGTTTGATCTCTGAAACTGAACTCACATTTCTTTGTAGCGTCAGCAAGATTTTAAAAGTATAACAAAAATACATTGTCTGAGGTTAACAGCTGTGAGTCAATAAGCATATACAATTTCTTTTACTTAACTATGTAATGTGTTTGGCCTCAAACGGGTCCAGCCACACTTATCTTTGCTGGCAGTATATGTTAATACGTGTAATGAGATCAGATGTTTCTGTAGGGCCTTTTGCCGTTTGCTGTGGTCGGCAGCACAGAGGAAGTCAGCGTGGGCAATAAGATGGTGAAGGCTCGTCAGTATCCCTGGGGTGTAGTACAAGGTAAGATGGAATACTGTTTGTTCATGTGCTTTCCTCCACAACTGTGCTTCTGTTGCAAAAGAGTTTCCTGTGAATGGTAACATCACGTTGGTTGCAATTAAACTTTTTAAATGCAAAGTTTTTTTTTACAAGAATTGTCACGTATAAGTCAGTACTAAATCCTAACCCTAAAGTGAAGAAATGTCATTAGTGTGGAGTTTATTATCTTAATGCTTTCCTTGCCTGGTCTCAAAACTTTGAGATGACATGTCTAAACACTTAAAGTTGGGCTCAGCGATTCTAGTGAACGCTTGTTGTCAAAATCAGTGAATATCTCCTCTAGATCCACTACCTGTCCGTTGGAGGGCCCACCGTAGCAAGCAACATGCCCGTTTACAGAGCCTAGGCTGTGTATTAAAACCAGGTTATTTTTTTCAGCCGCTGCACACAGTACGAAACAGGTAGCGCATCGTGTGGAGATATTCACTGATTATGACTGAAAGTGATTTTGACAAGATGCATCCTGTGCTTGATATTTAACTTCAGCTGGGTGTCTAATGTTTTTATTTTCTTATTTTGTCAGTGGAGAACGAGAATCACTGTGACTTTGTAAAGCTGAGGGAGATGCTGATCTGTGTCAACATGGAGGACCTGAGAGAGCAGACGCACTCTCGCCACTACGAGCTGTACAGACGCTGCAAACTGGAGGAGATGGGCTTCAAAGACACAGGCCCAGAGTGCAAGCCTGTCAGGTGAACTGCCCACTCTTAAATACACACTTGAACACAGCCAAAAATGTACCACAGAAGACTTATATTTATTTATGTGTGTGTGTGTGTGTGTGCGCGCAGCTTGCAGCAGACGTACGAAGCCAAGCGCCAGGAGTTCCTGGTGGAGCTGCAGAAGAGGGAGGACGAGATGAGGCAGATGTTTGTGCAGAGGGTCAAGGAGAAGGAGGGTGAGCTGAAGGAAGCTGAGAGAGAGGTACACACACACACACACACACACACACACACACTCTTCTTTAGCAGCATTTTCTGTGTTTAAAAAAAAAGCAACTGTGCGCATTTCACTCCTAAGGGGAGGAAAGTTTGCTGACTTTACAACAATTCACCAAGTGATCATGGAAAAATGCTTGTTGTCAAAATCACTTTTTTTCAAAGTCAGTGAATGTCTCCTCGCGTTCCACTATCTCTCCGTACTGTGTGTGCTGAAAACATTCTAGTGTTAATATTTAAACCTAGGCTATGCAAACAGGCATGTTGCTAGCTATGGGGGTCCCCTTTTGTTAACACACACACACTTTGTTTACATACCAGTTTACAGAGCCTAGGCTGTTTATTAACGGCAGATTTTTTTTTTAGTGCACACACAGTACAGACAGGTTGCGATTTGTGAGGAAACATTCACTGATTTTAACCAAATCTTGGTTTGTCAACAATCGTTCTTCAGAATCACTGACTCCACCTTCAAAGCAAGAACAGTTTATGAGGATGATGCTAACATTGTCGATCACTGACTTCATTTATTCACTGGTGATTTATTTGTGTGAGAGAGTAAAACCTTGTAGTATTTTGAGTTGCTACATAGACAAGGCAGATCTCTAATGTTCTTGTTTCTCCTAGATAATGCTAGTACCACAAACGGAGGCATCTCTGTAACTCTGTTGGTTTGTGTGTGTGTGTGTTATCTCAGCTGCAAGGTCGCTTTGAGCAGCTGAAGCGGCTCCACGCAGACGAGAAAGGCTCTCTGGAGGACAAGAAGAGACTCCTTGACGAGGACCTGAGCTCCTTCAGCAAGAGACGAGCCGCCGCACAGCTGCTGCAGGCCCAGAGCCTCACTGCTAATGGCAAGAAAGACAAGGACCGCAAGAAGTAAGGGGCTCCTCTCAACACACTAATACAGACATTACTATCAGCTTTTCAGATGTGGTGTTATATGGAAATAGTTGCAGAATTTGATTCCCTGCTCCTTTTTTTTCTCTTCTCCTCTCTTCCAGTTCTGGCTTCATGTGAAGACCTGAAGAAAGTGCTCTCCACTTTGATATCAGTATAACCAGTGACACTCTTGCCCACTTCCCTATCCAGTCTCAAACACTAACACACTAAGGAGTGTGAGTTTGATAGTTTGACAAACGTTTAATGACTGTGGCCATGAATCCCCACACACACTTTCTTGAATGGTATTTTTAATCTTCTTTGTGGGATTTTATACATCTGTGTAATATTTTATATTTATCCTGTCGTTTTTTTATCAAACCTTTATATTCTATATACCTCCCTCCTTTTTTCCCCTTTTTTTACTCCTGCCCAGACTGTATTGATCGTCACTAGTTGTTGTCTAGTGATCAAATAACTTTGGTAGGTACGTACACATTACACGTGAAGGGACTTGTTCAGTTACATTGTATCTGTCTGCCATATCCTTAGTGTCAAGTAAGAACAAATCATAATGTTTTTTGTAACGCAGTCTCATGCCTATGCTAATGAGACAGTCAAACATCTGTAACTTGCTTCTAATTTATTATTAAGGCCTTTTCAGACATGCACCTGGTGAGATTTACATTTTGGCCTCAATTTCTTAAGAAACATTCAGCATTCCAATCTCTTTATCATGGTCATGTCTAAATGGGAGACGATACAGAATATGTCCTCCACAGAGAACTGTCAATGTGTCCAGTAGTTTTAACAGAATCCATGTGTGAAGAATGGCCATAAGCATGGTCACCATCCCAATTTTTTTTTAAACCTTTTTCAAACCTCTTTGATGCTTTAAACCTTTTATTATGAGCGCGCACCAGCACTACAAACAAATCCTGCCAGAGCCAAGCAATTTCTCCTGTTGACTTCTCTTATATCACAGTTTCCCACTTTTCTTGGAGAGGCAAGGCTGAGGTTTGGTTTCTGATCAGGTAGATGTTACAGCATGTGTTTTATATGAATATATCTTGTAGTACTTGCTCCCTTATTTTTCTTACTTCCATAAACGGTGAGAGAACAAATGGCATTATGTCACTATCTATTTTTGTGAGGGAGTACAGGAGGAGAGGGAGGATGCATTTGTGACTGTATTATTGATTTGAATCTTTACTCTCTTCTCTCTGGAGTCCAGATGTTGAGATGGGGTTTCACACCTCAAAGCATTTGACAGTAAAGAGTAAACCAGAGCACCCTGCTTCTGGTTCACAAACCAACATTAACTCACACACACACTGCCACTTTATATGTACACTCGTGCTTACCATGTGTTGGTGCCTTATCAGTGTGAAGCTCACATAGAAAATACACTATCTAGCCTCCTAACTTGTACATCCAGAGAAGCAACAATATGCCCAATGGAGTAACGCTTTGTCTAAGACACATTTGTATTACACTTGTATTTAAGGAACAAACAGTGTTATATGGGAGCTTTTATTTTAATTTTTTTCCTCCTTTCTAAATAAATATTTGTATTTTTGTCATGATACACTCTGCTTGTCTGCTTGTTTTAATCTCACAATATGGCGTAGAATCAATCATTCCCTGCTACTTTATCTTTATTTAAAAAAAAAGGCAATTCCAAAATAAATACTCGTGTGTGTATTATGTTATGAAGTGCATAAGTAAAGTTAATGATACCAGACTATAAATAAAATACAGTACTCTGTTCCATTTTTGATTTACTTAAGGTATAGTATGCTACTCGTGTAAATGTATTCAGTTACTTTTCACCAATTGTTTTTTAAACTGGAAATGCAGTGATGTAATATCCAGACTTTTAAATCTTTGAACTTTTATTGGTTTTGATCGGTTCTCCCCAAACACTTTTTCCCACAGTCACACGGAAAAGGTGGTCTGCAAAAACCCGTTTCCTCTGTTGGAATATGCAGAGGAGGAAAACCTATTACTCTATCATCAGTATGAGGCCGCATGCAACGGCAAGGACACATCTGGTCGGTCAGGGACGTGTGAACGTTATCATCACAGCGTCATGTTGTAAGATGTTCCATTTTGAACCCATTCCAATTAAAGGGATTCTTCTCTGCATTACACATTTACAAACTGGAATCTCATGACCGGACAAGAATCATGTCATTGCCGTTACGGTGTCACATAAATGTAATGCCAGCTGTAGAGCCATTCACATTTCTTAAGGTGGAAAGAGAAGGGTCACAAGTATGGGGGGCCATAAAGGACATATTTCATGTTTTACTTCACATATATACAAAAGTACATTTTTGTCCAGCGCACCTACATCCAAGTTTTGCTGGATGTACAAATACCTCTCTCTCTCAGCCTCCTTCAAGGGTTAGGAGACAGCAGGGAGCAGTAGCTTAATATCTTCCCTGCCCACCAATTGGCTTTATTTGAAGACACACACACACACACACACACACACACTCTCTCTCTCTCTCTCTCCAGGGGACTGCACTGTGCTGCCTGACAGAGGTCTCGTTTCCTGCAGTGTCTAAACCTCTGGCTATGTTGCCCTTTATGTGACTCAGGGCTGGCACACAGACAGGTGGACAGAGGAAAGCAGAGGAATGCTGATCGCTTCCCTGCAGGGGCGTATGGCACCACACTGGCAGGTTGAGAAAGAGGACACCCCAAGAAAGTGTGTGTGTGTGTGTGTGTGTGTGTAGGCTACTTTTCCCTTAAGCTACTCTCTGGGTGGTTCAGCCTCTGGGCGGCAAGTGATTTCTCCCAGTTTCCCTGCCTGTGTGCTGCCAAAATCCAAACTATCTAAATTAGCTGCCTGCCTGCCCCCTGCTCACCTGAAATATAACAAGTTGGTATTTGTGTGTTAAGTTTTTTCTGCGTGCGCTTACCGGCACGATAGCTATAATACCCCCTGCTCTCTCTCTCTCTCTCTTTCTCTCTCTCTCTCACACACACACACACACACACACACACACACACACACACACACACACACACACACACACACATGTACGTCCACACACATACCGCTGTCACCTTTTGCTAGTCACTCTAAATGCAAATGGGGGTGATCATTGGAGACAGGCCTGGCTGCTGGAGAGATGAGGTTGTCATTTAAGAGGAGGGCCTGGCGACACTCTGAAATGACCAATTACAAACCCCATGCCAGTGTTGGCTTGAGAACACGAGAGAGACGGGGGGGGGGAGAGAATGAGAATGGGGAGGGATGGAGATGGGTAAAGAGGTGATGGAGGACAGGAGAGGGGAAGATGGAGGGGGGCTTTAGTTCTAAACATCCTTTTTACCAGCATGTCTGCACTGACAGAAAAATACGGGAATACACTCTGTCAGACAATTGCATTTGGGAGTGTTGCTTACGAGGCCTTCTCAGCTCCTCACGAGCAACACATTTGTGAGTACAGATCATTCTAATTAGAGCAGGACATAATAGGTTTCTCAGGATGAATCCTCCAAAGGGCAACTGGGAAAATCCTAATGGGATGTGTTTGTTACTCATCAGACTACACGAGGTGTGTGTGTGTGTGTGTGTGTGTGTGTGTGTGTGTGTGTGTGTGTGTGTGTGTGTGTGTGTGTGTGTGTGTGTGTTGTGTTTCATTCACTCTCTGTCTCATCTCTATTATGAAGCAGCAGCAGGCAGATGCAAAAGAAAAAAAAGACACTGAAAATCTGTTTTAAAACAAAGGCATTTATTGCAAAAATTGCACCTGACATGAAAAAAAAACAATCAAAATCAGCCACCTCAGGTCATCAGTACAAGACGATGTATAATGATCACATGGTAGAGAGAGAGAGTGCTGGGCATGGCCAGCGCTGAGCATGACTTCAATGGCACAAAAGGCCTATAAATATTCTGCACAATATATCATTATATATATACTTTCTTTTTTTACTTTTTCTTTTTTTTTAACTGTTCCTCTCGCTGTACCGCCATATTCAACCCAACACAGTCCCAGAGAGGTTCACGCCTCACCGAACTTTTTCATAAAGTTTTTTATTTATGTAAAGAGCTACATCCCTTCGCGCGCACACACACAAACATAGTACACACAAACACACACACTCACTCACTCACTGATTCACTCACTCAAACACCCAAGTATCCATAGGAACAAATATGGCCAACATCTAATTTAAGATGGCAGGGTGAGGGCTCAGGCTTCCTGGAAGGACCAAAAAAAGAGAGTCCAATAAAAAAAGTAGATGTGCAACGCTTTGTTTTTATGTTGTGTTCGTATCCAATGGAAATTACAGCCGCCGCTGAAGGCCTGTGTGAATTTGTCAAGCCATCAGTCACCATGAGTTATCAAGTGGTATTTACATCCAGGAAGCTGAGACGAATAGACGAGCTCACAACAACACTTCAATAAAACACAAATACCATGGGAAAAATTTTCGGCTCAAGATATTTTGTGTAAAGTGAGCAACACCGTGCAGTGCTTTTTAATTTCGATGTTTCCACCATGTAGTAAACTTTCCTCCTCCTTCTCAAAGCATCAACCTCACCCAGGAGAATATAAGACCAATACCATTTAGAGATCCGTCCATGGTCTACACCAATGAGGACTTGTGCTTAAGTTTTAACTCAGTAGAAATTATAGTCCTCTGATCAGCGGACGTGCAATATAGACAAAGGGGGAAAACCTGGCTCGGAGTTTTGTGCAGAGCTGGTCTGGGGTCTGCTGGTTTTTGTCATTGGAGTCAGAGAGAAACAAGTAGCATGCTCATCGTACGGATAAGAAAGTAATGAAGAGATGAAAGACGGATTGGCCTGCCTGATGTAAATACTTTAGAGTGTGTGTTTGTGTGTGTTGTGTTGTTGGCATTTGTAGGCACTAGGGTTTTGACTGACAGCTTTTGAAGGCCAGATATTTTTTTGGATTGAAGCTTCCAATAATAACCAATATCTTCTGCCAAAATTAGTTTTGACCCTTTCCCATGGCACTTTTTACTGGGACAAACTGAAACACTCAACAAAAAAAAGCCGCCACAGACATGGTTGTCTACTACACTTGTATGAAACAGGATTGAAACGATTGAACAAATTGAACAATTCAAAAATCGAAACATGTAAAATAATCAAATCGACTGCTTTATATCCACAACTCTAACCGAGAAGCGATATTTGTCAGTCTATCCCCAGATGTTTGTGTTACAGCTTGTTGAACTGAGTTGCTGAAGAAAGAAAAATCTGAATTGCAGTGTTTTTGGTTTTAGCTGTTGCTCAAGATGCAGACGACTACCCATACTGCACTGTCAGAAGATGATTGCAGAGCATGCAGCTCTCTGTTATAACGTTGTTTGTGTGTGTGTGTGTGTACTCTTGGTAAAGTTAATTTCCCTCACTTCTTAGGGATCGGTGTCAACTCGAAAAAAAATTACAACTTTTTTTTTATAACTGAATGTTCCATTTTCACTTTGTAGTATTATTCTGAAAAGCATTGTATGGACGAAGTGGGTGAGAGGAAACAGATTTTTTTAGCCTGAAATTTTCTAAATGTTCATTATATTTTTCTTAAGTTTGTTTAGCCAATGACGCACTCTCAAAAAGACCCAATTCGACGTGTGTGCTTAGCCAATGAGTGAGCCTTAGCTCTGTGCACATGGCAAGTAGTTGTTTGTATTTAATTCTGGCTCATTTAAAAAAACAGCAGGTGAGGAAAAAAACATTCAGGTATTAACATCCTGCTGACACACACAACCTCCCACCCACCCACACCCACCCACCCACCCACCCACACACACACACACACACACACACACACACACACACACACACACACACACACACACACACACACACACACACACACACACACACACACACACACACACACACACACACACACACACACACACACAGTTGAGCAGGCCAAGCTCTGAGTTATGCTGTGCCTATATCTCCAGAAACAGGGAATAAAAGGTAGATGGTTGTGGCTGGATGTAAACTAGACAAGCCTGGATTGACACTCAGGGACGCCAGAGTTTCACAAAGCAAGACAGACTAAAACACTCACTGAAGCTGTACAAAAATACTTGTTAAAGGTTGTTAAGGTCAGAGGAAACAGTTGTTGTCAAAGGTTGGCAGTTGTTGTGTTATGAGAAACCTTGTGTCCCCTGCCCTTTTCTGACTTCCACTGTACATTCTTCCAGCCAGCAATCGGAATCCTCACACATTTGGTTTCACAATATTGCTGCCGTTGGACAAAAACCCTCAACGGTATCTGAAGACAAGGCTCAGGAAAAGGAGTTACTGTCCGAAATGTTGAGCATTTGTAACCATATTTTTTTCTTGGTTAGTTTAGGATTTCCTACGTTTTAGACTAAAAAGGCTGGATTGAGATTTTTTTTTATAATTGTGTCCCAAAAAGGCCTGCTTAAAGTAATGCACTCCTAAAAAACTGTATGACGCGTCAAGAAGCAACGGAAATCCCATTTGTCTAATAGTGTCAAATACTGTATGGCTGTGTATATACTGTATATTGGCAGGTTGTTTCATGTGCATTCTTTGTTTCTATAACCCCACACAGGAGATTAACACAAAATGTTTGCTCAACAGTTTTGGCGTTTAGTTTAGTTTCTTCCTACATTCAGCAAGCCAGTTAATTCATTTTTCAACCCAGCTGTTGGGTTTTATAAAGGACAAATAAAAATTTAAAAAATTGCTTGTATAAATGTTTGTCTGATATATAAATAGAAAAAATGATTAACCTAATTAATTTCTTTACCTTTTCTTTTGAAATTCCTGTGATGAATCATCACAGCTCGACTCGTTTGGGACAACACAAACATCTATTTCAACATATATTTATATATATAAAAAGAAAAAACATAATAATAATGCTACATGCATTGGTATTAACATAGATCGTTTTTTTAAGAAACACATGTGCTTGTTGTCACAAACTAAAACAGAGTGAGCCCCTCGCACCCTTCGCTCGTCACCTGGCGATAACATCTTCACTTCTCAAACAAAGGAAAGCACCCGAATTCAAGTTCTGAGGTCTCAGTGGAAAGCAGAGCTGACGCTTTCTGTGCTAGTGTTTGCTGGTGGGCGATGCCAAGGAGGAGAACTAGGAGGCAGGGCTTGCCCTTTTGTGCTCTTTGAGTCTCTTGTGTGCCTTCAGTAGTCAACTTCACAGCGGGTTCAGGACAATGAGAAAACAGCCCCGCTTCTTGAGTGGCTGGTCCAAGCCCGATGGGAGCGTTCTTATACGTGTGTGTGTGTGTGTGTGTGTGTGTGTGTGTGTGTGTGTGTGTGTGTGTGTGTGTGGTAAGATGGGCCAATATAAGTTTCTCAAGAGCTTTTAATAAGATTATTTTCATTTCTTATCCATTTATCTCAATTCCCAGAATTTCTTGCCTGTTTTTACCGGAAGAAAAATCCTCAATACTTTTTTGCATGGTTGTGCATCAATTACATTTTTTTAAACTACTTTTTTAAACCAATGTTGGCCCATCCTTGGTGTATGTACAGTATGTAGCTTGTGTGTTTGTGTGTGTTTTGCGACTCAGGAAACAGGACCAGTGTGTGTTTGGTTTTGTCCACTTTTTCTCTTTCCAGTTCAGAAGCTCTCTACGAAGCTGCTGGGGAACAGGCCGGTCTGTCCTGTCCTCTGCAGGGTGCCCTTGTACCAGCCGTCTTCCCTCTTCTTGTGGACAAACACCACGTCCCCTTCACGCAGCTCAATCTCAGCCTCGCTCTGCGGCGGATAGGGCACCACCACACGATACCTGCCCACACGCACAGACAGGGTTAGAACACTCACACACACACACACACACGCAACTGCTGGAATGATTTCATCAGTGTGGCTATCTGAGGAGAGTTATGACTTTAGATAAGGAGCTCTCCGTGCATTTTGAGTAAAAGGGTTATCGAGTAACCGAGTCGGTTTATGTTTATGTTCCGTCAACCTGCCTCACTCGCTTTGTTTAGTCTTTTCCTTTCTTCATATCTATGCAGTAGTAGGCTATGTCCTTTTTCATTGTTTTTCAACATTAATATGGGTCCAGTGTGACCAAACTAGAGAGTCCCAAAGAATGAAGAAAAACAACCTCACTCTTTTTCTCCACCTCTACCTTTATGAGTTTTCCAATACCCCTGTCAGATTTTTCTCCTCCGATGATGTCACTCACACACCCCTGAATCTTACTGGCAGTTAGATTTAAATTGGCAGTTAGATTCATGGCCAACCAGAACAGATTGGGCTTTTTGTAAAAAAGGGGATTAAAGAGACATACTCTAAAACGGAACGTTTCAGACAGAGGTGTAACATAGGAGATTCAGCAATAACACATAGGGAAATATAAAGGGTTTTTAGGACACTACACCATGAAAAAAATGTTTTAGTAGGTACCCAGATTATAATTCTGAACCTGAAAATGAGCATAATATGTTACCTTTAATATGTGTGTGTATGTTTTTTTTTCTTCCTGTGTCTGGTTTAAAAATAAAGTTGAAACATGGAAGAGGAAATGTGTGTGTGTGTGTGTGTGTGTGTGTGTGTGTGTGTGTGTGTGTGTGTGTGTGTGTGTGTGTGTGTGTGTGTGTGTGTGTGTGTGTGTGTGTGTGTGTGTTTGTGTGTGTGTGTGTGTTCATGCGTGTATGTCTGTGTGCGTGTGACGTGCGTGTATATCTGTCTGTGTGTGTGTGTGTGTGATCCCCACTGCCTCTACCTCTCTCTGGACAGTGGTTTGGGTTCGGGCCTGAGGACCATCAGAGCATTGGCGACGCGGGTTGCTGCCGGCGGCGGCGGTGACAGGGGGAAGTTGGTATCCAGCGAACCAGACTTCCTGTGCAGAGGCTCCAGCAGCCCGATGGCCCCCGATGCCATCTCACTCTCGATTGGACAGGAGCCGGCACGCCCCGCCATAACCAGGGGACAGGAGCCTGAGCGCGCATGGTGGTGGTGGTGAGGGTGGGGGTGGTGGTGAGGATGGTGGCCCGCTAACGAGGGCTCGTGGGTGGGTGGAGAGGAGGGAGGTGAGCGGGGTTTCTTCTTGGCCGCCGCCCCCGACAACAGCTTTAATAAACCTCCTGCTTTTCTCTCCTTCTGAGGATGGGAAAAAGACACAAACAAGAGATAAGGTAAGTGTTACTCTTACAGGAATATGCGTTTCATAAAGACCTATCTTGAAATGTGACAAGTTGTTTACTGAAAAGTGGTGTCTGTGTAAACAATACCGCTACAGAATAGTTTGTTTTTCTTCTCCCTATACGCAGAGCACAAATACTTGTTCCTCTACATTTGTCAACAAAACACATGTATAAAAGAAATAGAAAAAGCAATTTCTTGTTGACTCCATGTGACACATGGAACACAACTGCGGACCATTCTTTTCATGCCAAGGCACACAAGAGGAGGACTGAGACATTGACTGTCTTTTTCTATGCGGCTGCTTTGTTCAAAAGTTCTCATATTTGCATCCTTTTTGAGAGTTAAATAAAAAGATGTCCCTCACTTGGAAACGACATGCAGGCTATTTACAATGGGCATAACAAGTAGGCCTAGCTTGATCAGTACATCACAATCAGAAAAAAACAAACAGCTCGATTCTTCTCTCCTTTGTCCTTCGCTCATGACTCAGAAAGAGTGAAGGAACGGTGACGGGACTAATTATCACTGTGACAGCTCAGAGAGGAAAGGTTGAAGAGAATGTTCACAGTTTGAACGCCTGCCTCTGTCACGCTTTCAAATTTTAAACAGACGGGCCGTCAAGCAAAGCGGTTATTATAATCCAACAAGCCACGCAACCCAGGTGCATCTACTGCAGAACAAACTTTATTGATTACAGAGAGAGAGAGTGTTTTCTTAATGGCGCCTGTTAAGGGCTGCCTGCATTCATGCTTTGTCTATTCTTGCTTGATTATGGAAGCGCTGTACAACACTGACCATTCATTCCGCCTCCGTGTGATTCCACGCTCAGTCATGACAGCGTGGATCGATACTGAGCAATGCCTGAGCATAATTACAATTTCTTTTGTGGCTCCGTGAAGCTTCCACATTAGCTCTGTGTATGCTTCAGCCATCTGTTGTTTCCCCCTAAACGCGTGGGCTTCTGGATCCTA
Organism: Ammodytes marinus; assembly: GCF_949987685.1. Lineage (NCBI taxonomy): Eukaryota > Metazoa > Chordata > Actinopteri > Uranoscopiformes > Ammodytidae > Ammodytes > Ammodytes marinus. Next base: position 13,813,803 of record NC_137216.1, on the reverse strand, counting down.
CATTGTTTTTTTTTCTTTTTACACTTTTTTTTTTTTCATCGAACAGCGTCTTTGCCACGCTGTGATGGACGGTAATCAAGGCAACGATATGAGGCTGAAAAAAGTTGGAAAGCTAAAAAACTGAAAGGAAAACTCAGAATATGTGTACACCATTAAGTTAGCCTTTGTCAAACTCTTTAAATCAGGAGGAAGCAACAGCAGAGAGAGGAAGGTGGTTCTACAAATAGCACCAGAGAGAGGTGTGTGTGTGTGTGTATATATGCTGTATATGTTTTTGTGAGTGTGTGTGTGTGTGTGTGTGTGTGTGTGTGTGCATTGGGTGCAACAGTGTGACACGTTTTCCTGTCTTTTGTGTGTGAGAAATTACAAGCAAGTTGCTTTTGTAATGGTTTAATAACTGGAAACTCAGGATTAATGATTTTCTTTTCTCAGGTGCTGGTGGTTTTTGTTATCTCCTTTCTGTGTGTGTGTGTGTGTGTGTGTGTGTGTGTGTGTGTGTGTGTGTGTGAGCTCTCAGCGTTCACCACCTCAACTTGTAAAGACGTCGTGTTTCCTTTGTGCGGATCATAGTTGCTCACATTGTGGGTGAAAACCTTGTGACCTCACCTTGGCAGAAGACCTCTGCGCAGTCAAGCAGTCATTAGCGCTTAATGACTTCCCCTGGCGTTGCCCTCTGTGTGAGGAGGACATGTGTTTCCTTCACAGTAAAATTGGCAGTGTTGATCCAACACCTAAAGAGTCAATTTTAACTCTCTTCCAGATAACATACGCTCCCGACCTACAGAGAGTCAAAAATACTCTTACCGTAGTGTTACATTTTTAGAGTTAATCCAACTCTGATAAGAGTTAAAATGAGTGACTATATAACTCTGACAGTGTTACTGAAGTTTAACACTATGACGAAAATAACACTGATAGTGTTATTAACATTTGACACTAGATTCTTTTAAGTGTTATTCAGAATTAACTCTTATTAATTTACTCTTTATGAGTGTTAGACCTACTTGACACTAAGAGATTACTCCCTAGTGTTGATTTTAAACTGACTCCTACCAGTGTTAAAACATATACTTGTGTATTTACTCCCTGCTAGTGTTATTCTTATGCAACACTTATTGTTCTACCTTAACATGTCCAGTTTACACTTAAGTTAAGGAAAAATAAGTGTCTGCAGGAGAAAAGCAAAAAACAATATATCCATCGTCTTAATACAAATTTATTAAAACAAAAAGTTTTACAGAGACTTGCAGGTGAAAAACAAATGCGTTGTTTTTAAGAGACACCCTCCCTCCTAAATGCTCAACATGTATATACATACTGTCTATTTAACCATCCATTGTGTATGCGAGGTTCCTCGGACCGTTTACACTGAATTATACAGAAGCATTTAAAAATAAAAAAATAAATAATAAAAAAGACGCAATGCATTGTGGGGCGGTTGAGTAGGAAAAGTATACTATTGATCCATACACACAATCTTCCCAAAAGTTAGTCATCCGGGCATTTCGCGCCTACACAAACTTGCATACACAACCACAACATACTGAAATTGCCGTCAAAATTAGTGTGAGTAGGACGTTAGTAGGGCTTTTCGAACACAGCCATAGTACAATCTGCATTGTTTTTAAACACACCAGGATGTTAAATATTAATGTTTAAAGCATTCTGGTTACTGATTCTACCTTCAACACTTAAAATAATGGTCAAGGCTGCATTAATAATATAATAATATAACAATATGGAACTATATAAAGGGAGGATCAGATCTGTTTTCCGCACATTTAAAATAGTTTTAAAGCCATTATAGGCAGTTAAGGTGGATGATGTTCAAGAGTTGGTCTACCTAAAACAGTGGATGTTCAAATGGCTTATGGATCAACAGATTCCTCCCTTTATATTATAGCCAAAAAATAAAGATCTATCTTTCTATATTTCTATCAACCAGTTTAGATTGACTATTGGTCCAGGAAAAATGTTGCAGATTATCATTCAAAACAAACCGTTTCTACACCTGAGCCAGTTAGTATAACTTGCTTATCTTTCACAATAACTGTCAGAATTTGACAAAATACTGGCATCTCTCAGCAACCTCAACGCACACCAATAAACAAGGCCGATATTCAGTGCGATTGTGTTTTACCCATTTCAATGACATAACATAAGTAAATCAATGTGTTTAGCTGCAACATTTTTCCTGGACCAGTAGTCAATCTACACTGGTTGATAGATTCCAAATGCTTTGCCTCATCACACATACACTAAGTGTGCAAAATTGGTCCAATGATATCAACAGAATAATTTTCAACTGTGTGGAAATATTGCAGAGTTCAATAAACATGAACGCTTGACACCATAAACATGAGGTAGCTGTGAATTTGTTTGTGCAGTATAGCAATGTTCTTCATGTGTGTCTTTTGTTAGGAATATCAAACTTTCTTCATCTATGCAAAACAGTGTGAAAGGACACAAAAGCAACAGCAATGTCTTGCACTGAATGATTCTACTGTAGCAGTCTAGCGCGAATCTCTGCGACACGTGGGCTCTCATGGACTTTGCCTATGTCTATGTTGTACACAGTGGTTTGTACAAAGGTGTACATGTTTTGGAGCATCTGATTGTACATGATACCAAACACAAAGTGTGTCTTAAAGAGTTCGTCGAAAGCTCCAAGAGAGCTGGTTGACCTGCATGGTATGGCTTGCTTGTCAATCACGATGAAGAACTCATGGATGGTGGCCCTGTTCATCCCAATGGCAAGAAGATAGGGCTGAGTGGAGCTGGTGATGGCATCAACATGTTCCTGGACGCTCGTTCCACTCTGATAAAAGATAGGAGTAAAAGTTAAACATTGATCACAGATTAAAATGTTTTAATGTGGTTCAAGAACGTAATTATTAATAAAGGTATAAAAATAAGTTTGAAATATTTAGATCTCATATATTTTGAATTTGAAATTTTAAGTTTAAAGTGGCATAAGAGACGATTTAGGTTGTCCATCAATTTAACATTACAGATGTTGGAAAAACACAAGTGCTGCACAGCTCTGATGATTAGTCCGACAGAAGCTCTTGATTGAGACATTTTAAGTATAATTATACCAGATGTGTCATATTTTTATTTTCCAAACAACCTTACAAACTTCATTAATCGTCATTACTTCAAAAATTACAATTTCAAAAAAAGAAAACAAATGTAACTCTTGACATTCCTATAACCAACAATACACACCTTCATGAACACAACCAGATGCTTTTCAACCTGGGATGCTGACACCCTGCCAGGTCTTTTTCGGCCTTGGGTTGAAGGAGGAATCAGGTGGAGGAGGAGGATAATTGAGGAAAGGTCACTGTCCCATCCTATACACAGATACAAAAGAAAGAAAGACAACAAAACACATCTTAAAGCTACAGCTGAACCAAGAATAAACTGGGGAATCATAACAGGAAAAATTCATAGCCTTAAATGAAGTACAACAACCTACCAGAGCCAAGAGAGGCCTCATCCTCTTCTCTTTCATTTGATGTAGCTTCTGCACAATAAATCAGTTCCTTAAGTTCACTTGCTGTAGGGAGGGCCTTGCTCTGCTGGATGATCTTTTGTTTAAATATAGTAGGCCACCTATATGGAGAAATTATTATTTAATTTTCAATTCTGGATTTTATTTAACATAATGTTTCGATAATAATAATAATATAGATTTCAAACATACCTTTCCAAAAACTTTGCAGCAACATTTTCTCCAAACTGCAAGATGAAGTCTTGCTCAACCTGCAATACATAAATGACATAGCAAGAAACATAAAAGTGACCGTTCAGGTTATTTGTAGTGATACAAATAATGCTTTAACACTTAATTACCAGGCCTTTGACGTCTCGGAAGCGTGGAAATTCAGTCAAGACGTCTGAGGATTTCTCTTCATCGAGGACGATCTGACGACGATATTCAAATGTAATCTTCATCTTTTGCTTGACAGAAGCCTCATCAGAACAATACTTCATGAATGACATTGCCTCCTTGCATTGCTCTTCAGTCAGGGTCATCTCAGGACTTAATGATACATCTCTTCTAGCTTTCGGTCCTCCACCAGTCTGACGAGGAGAAGCTCTGGTCTCTGATGTAGCATTGCTCTTCTGGATGGTTTTGAGCCTCCATGCTAAATAACCAGTGCCATTTTCACCATCATAGAAATGTTCCTTTAAATAAATAAAAAAACAATAATTATTAAGTAGAAACCTGTACTTGAGTACACCCACCAGTCAATATCTTATTGCTTATTGTATTGTAATTTCTGTATATTTGTTGGAATGCATAAAAATACTTACATATCCATTTTTGGAATATGGATCCATCAGGTACGGGAACATGGAAACTATGCCTTTGGCATACATCTCTCTGACATGCCGTGGCGGTGCCATCCTGCAGAGGGTAAAACAACACATAACAAACAAGTCTAACATTGAAGATTTAAAGTTTAAAAACTAAGTCTCTAAATAAACACAAAACTAACTGATGAAGGCAATGAAGTGTGAATGAACAGCCAAATCTGATTTTACAAACATGAGTCCAGTAAAGTTTTTCTTACCCATGAGCTTCAGTCATGTCGGCAGCAAGGATGTTCACCATCTGTCGCCGTGAAGAGTCAGTCAGACTTTTTGTCCTGTTGTATTCTTTCACAATACGGTCTCCACCTGCTGTCTTAGCCAGAGCTGATTCAACCAACTGTGAAACAACACAGGAAATACAATAAAAAGTGAGCAATCCCCAAAGGAAACTGCCACATCAAACATTATACACGTCAACATACGCGTTTGGCATCTTGGTCTTGTTTCTGCCGTTTTACTGACGGACTTGAATCCTCCTCCAGAATGATGGTGTCATCAGAGGTGCAAGATACAAGTTCTAGGATGACTGAATCTTCAGAGTTGTAGTTAGAAAGTTCCAGTGCTGCATCAGACAGTGAACTGCCTGTTGCTCCCTCGAATGCTACATGTATAGGAGAGGGATGAGAGAGAAACAAACACCTCCCATTTGTCAGTTTTTCACAACCTACATTTGTAACCGAGTCTAGCTCAAAGAATAGAGTCATGACAGAAACTTACTGTTTGAATCTGATTGTAAGTACACCAGCGTTTGGCTGCTGTGCAACATCTTCAAAGACGTCTGCGTCCACCTCCGTTCCCGTCTCATCATACACTGTGACGCCTTCAGAGGGTGGCGGGATGGAGAACTTCATGAAAGCTTTAGGAAAAATACACAAACAGAGGTTTTAAACCCTTAAACATGGTCAATGTGTAGGGCACCTAATGTCATCATCATTATTATTTACATACTATGTTAAACTTAATACAAACTCAACTAAGCCGACCACCATTGGTTGCAGTGAAAAACCCAAGAGAGCTAGCTTGCCTGAGAGCAAGACAAATATTTACAATCATTAGAATATTGATAACATGAAATGACAATATCCACTTTCCTTTTGTTTTTACAATATACGTAGTATGACTAATACTCACCAGCATTCAAGAATTCTTCAAAGTTTGGCTCTGTTATCTTGATATATTTTTGTTCCATATTTATTTTAGTTTTTATCAACATGATGGCACCTGTCAGACCTGCAAACTCATAGGAGGTGAAAAAGGTGACAAACACCCGTCCCTTCTAGGGGGGTCGGGTGTTTTTCGCTGTCCAAACGATTGGCTATTGTTAAATATCATTCACACAACCAGAGTTCTCCACTATTGCCTCCAATGTCCAGCTGGGTGAAAATAATAGCCAGCTGAGATCCTGACCCTCCTAGGGGGGTCCGGGGGTATGCCCCCCCGGGAGATTTTTTTTAAACTTTTTAAAGTGAAATGCATGAATCTGGTGCACTTTGAGAGGGAAATTAAGAGGCTAAATCTGAGGAATTTTGTGTGAACAAATAATTTGGAGACACTGGGTCGGATGAATTAGAAGCTTCTTGGATTTTCCATTAAAATGTTCATTTAAAATAAAATATTATGCAGGGTCCTCTGGGTTGGGCTTGGTGCTCTTTTTCTTTTATGGGACATATTTCTCTGTAATATATTGAATACATTTAAATGCAGTGAGAGGAATGAAGCAGAAGAACTCTGTTGTCCAGCTATCTTTTTTTCCACAGACGAGGCTGACATAGGTTATACAGTGCATGGGCATCTGAGCCCCATTTCCAAATGTTTTTAAATAAACTCAATACACACTGGACGTGAACGTGACTTGATCAGTTAAACTTGGATTACCTCCCAGATGAACTGATTAAATTATTGGGCTATTAACTAGGCTATCTAGATCAAAACATTGTATTCATTTTTTTGTATGATATAATAATATGATGTTAATATCAAACACACAAACTAAAAAATAAAAATAAATTGGGGGGGGGGGGGGGGGGGGGGGCTGTCGGTCGGCTCTGATTGTGAGCGCACTGCAGACACTTCATTTCTGCAATGTGCGCTCATTAAACTGTCAGCTTCACTTAAGAGTCCTGTGTGGGTCAACAGTGCAGTGCAAACTATGCAGCATAAAGTTATAACATTCGTCTACGACCGTGATGTTAATTCACCTTCACACAAAGTCTCCGCCCCAGCAAAGCAGCGAGTCGATCGCTGTGACGGTGAAAATCACCGGGACCCGGGAGACCCAGTGAGCGAGTGAGACAGGAACGGCTTCCGCGATCTTTTTCTAGGGGCCTATCCGAAAACTCTTTTTTGCATAGGAAATTTCCTTTCCTATCGAGATGACCCGGAAGTGCTCGGCAGATAGGTGAATCCGAATAACCAAAATGCATAGGAAAGGAGCCTCGATTCATCCTTTAACCCTCCTTTAGCATAGGTTACTCCTGACCAACCTTTGCTAAAGGAACGTAGATAGTGGTATCCCATAATCCTTTGCGGCGGCAAGATTTAAAGCAACAGGCCACCGCCGGAGTTTACCGACTCTACACGAATACGAACGAGAGGTAAAACAGAAGAGAGGAGAGGAGAAGAGAGGAAGATTTAACTCGGCTAAAACAAAATACTCCCCCCCCCCCACGCACACACACAGGCTAAAGATAATAAAGAACTCATAAAAGACCAACATCATAATAGTTATTTTCGTAGCACATAATTTACACCATAAGAAAATAAAATACCAACTTCACATTTAATGAAGTTACTGGGGGCAGTTCATTTCAACATCAACACAAGTGTAGCCTTATTCCACATGTGAATTGGGATATATGGGAGTGATTCTCACTCTGTTGGCGACAACCTGATTAAAATCAATATGAAAAGAACGCATGGATCAAACGAGCGCTTGTTGTAGTCCATTTTCGGAGAATAGTGAAGTTTCACGCTAGTGACTCACGTCAGCAATACTCGCCGTCGCGCAATGACGTCGGTTAGGAAAAGTGGAGTCGAATTCATTTGAAACAGCACTGTCCTTTCCTATGTTCGATAGGAAGCACCTTTCATCTCTCCTTAACCCCGATGACGTTTAGGGGTTAAGGTATAGGAAAGGAGGCTTATAGGTTAGGAGATTGGACTTTTCGGATAGGCCCCTAGGTCTCGAGTCTAACATAGAGCCATGTCGGCAAACTGACAGCGCGACTAAATAAAGGGACTGTACAGTGAGCTGCGTCCCTCCGTTAGTTTCTGTTTCAGTAGGCTGTTACATTAACCTCTGAAGCATTGACAGTGTTTAATCAAGGCCTCTATTTTTTTATTATCAAAAGGGCTTTGATTGAGACTTTTAGCCAATTCTAAAGTCTGAACACACAGCGAACGCTGATTGGACAATACTCATGACGTCTACCAAAGATGTTTTATTGCCAAGATAACGATATTCCCTTGTCTCACACTACGGTAACTCGCCCACACAGTCCAGTCTGGGAAGCGCTGGCTGACTTCTCTGGCAGCTGCCGCTACCCCCCCCCCCCTCCCAAAAACAAAAACTCTTCGGATCTATACGATTCACGTGGGTCATATATTTTGATTCTAAACGGCGATTTTCGCCGAAAAGCGACGAGTTTGCAGGTATGACCTGTAAAATCAGATGAAACAATTGTATCATCTACAGCACAGCACTTTTTAATATAGCATATAGAAGATCAACTTAAAGCCCTTTCACACCAAGCAGATATTCCTCCAAATAATTTTTAACAGACTTATACATTCTAACATGTGCACACCGTTGTGGTACATTCATGCAGGTAAAACACATATTTGTGTCTCAAAAACATAGTAAGCTCATTCAGCCTCCTCCCCATAGCAATATTTCCTATTACATTGTAATGAAACCAGACTAAAAACATTTGAGTAAAAAGAATAAAACACCAACACACTATATCAAATAGACCAACATAGACTTGAGCTGTTTGTATGTGTTCAATTACCGAATTACAAAAGGCCTAACAGCCAAGGCCAAAGCTAGCTTGAACATGCCTGCCTCTTGAAGCTAATTAGGCTAACAATTAGCCAAAGGAGGCAGGCACATTTAAATAAGCTTCAACATTTCCGACAGAGTTGGACGATAGTCCGTTAATTAGCCGCTAGTTTATGTTAATGGTCTGTCATCCAACTCTCAGTCTCTGGCAATGTTGAAGCTAACTTAAATGTGCCTGCCTCCATAGGCTAATTATTAGCCTCACGAGGCAGGCACATTCAAGCTAGCTTTGGCCTTGGCTGTTAGCCCTTTGTAACTCGGTATTTGAAGATATACAAACAGCTCAAGTCTGTGTTAACCAGCTATAACACGTTTTGTAAAATGTTACTCCGACTACAATGCCAAAAAAATTGGTGTATTAACTGATAAAGTAAGTGCAACTTACCGAGGCTTATCCTTGATGATGACAATGGCAAAATGGCGACGTGAGCATCGTGGTCCTGAGCAGGAAGAATGAGGTGGGGGCGGAGATTTCCAGAATAGGCTTCAGAGTTGTTTCGAAGGAACACCTGCCTTCAACCAGTTGTCAGTCACTACTCTTGCTTTTGTTAAAATAACTCTGATAGAGTACATGTGCCTTAACACTGTACATTTTACACTGTAAATGTTAACTCTGAAATTTAACATTCACACTGGCTGATATCTTACTCTTGGTTTGTTGAAATTACTCTCACTGTTGTTGTAATAACTCTGAAGGAGTACATATTTTTTGACAATGCCTTTTTAACTCTTGAGAATTTACTGTGTTTCATAAATTGTTTGCTCCACTTTAAATGGTGCCTCTAAACATCATGTTATTAAAGCACTGCACGGTTTCTGAACCAACACTGAGAGCTTGTTTGGGGGTATTTGTGACCTACAATCACATTACATAGGACACATCTTCAATATATTCTCAATTTAAGACACACCTATTGTTTGTAAGACTTTTTTTTTCAACTGCCAGCTTACAGAAGACAACATTTTGAAGCCTTTTCGGAGGGCTACGTAATACTGTTAACTACTGAACTTGGCTCAAACAGCGCTCCAGGACTGCTGTAAAAAGGAGAAGTTTTCAGAAAATGTGGAGCTGACCAAAGAAACAATCTGTCTGAGATAAGTCTGTAGCCCAGAGAAAACAGGAAGAAGGAATGTGTGTTTACTTTGGTTTTGGGATGCATTCATTGGTTGGGGTTAATTAATTCATTGGAAAAAATAATAAATGCAAATCACAAGTTAAGAATGTTAAAGGTAACACTGGCAACATTGTCAATGATCTATTTGTGTCTACCCAACATTTCAAAAACCACAGTGCAGCATTCTGTGCAAGCAAAAAAGAAGAGTAGCGAAGCCTCATCATGTTTGAGAGCATCAAATCAGAAACTATTCGTATTTTTCCCCTAGTTAAAACTATATATTAAAATGCCAAGCACCAAACTCACACGTGCTGACGTCTACACTGACAAACTACACTGTTATCCAATGGTTGTTAAGTTACTGTTGCAGTATCAAAATCCAATCATTAAAAAGGGATCAATAACAAGTCATAGCGCTAATGAGCAGTGTTAGCATAGAGGTGGGACAGCACAAAATAGAAAAAGTGCTTACAAAGCAAGAGAGGCTTATAAACACTGTGACTCAGCATACCCCACCACAGTAAAAACAAACCGCATCCATGGCTCTTGCACTACAAATGAACTCCTGTAGAGATATGGATTTCCCTAAACATCATTACTTCCTAATTTATCTCAGGATGCAGGCATTTGTAGCCTAATTTTTTTTCCTCCACAAATAATAATTCATGTTTACACAAAACTAATTGTGCTTGCTGTGTGCAGTGTGTACACTTGCGAGGCACTACAATACACACACATACAATATATCCTGCTGCTTTGGCAACATAGATTCCCTACCTGTCATGCAAATAAAGCTCGTTTTGAATATATCATTTGGAAGCGGGAGGAGATTGGGGAGAAGATGGACGGAAAGAAGAAAAGAGAAAAGATGGAGAGATAGAAAGCAGGGAGGACAGATGGGTGGAGAGAGAGAGAGAGAGAGAGAGAGAGAGAGAGAGGAAGATGAAGGTGAGACTGATGGGGGGGAGAGAAAAAAAGAGTAATCTGCAGGCTTAAAGGCTCATTCTGCCTCCTGCGAGTGTGTGTGCTTGCTGCTGCTGTGTGTGCACCTGTGTTCATGAGCGTCTCAAACTCATGCTGTTGTTCATATATAAACCAGCAGATGGCAGCATGCACTCACAATTGCATCCTTCATGAGGAGAATCTAATATAGCAACAGAGGATGCCTTGCTCTGCAGCACTGCAGCACACTGGCAGGATGCTCTAACTGATCTAAAGGCGTAGCATTACCATTCTTATTTAAACCTGGTACATTATATGGTGTCAACAAACGTTTCAATGCCAGTTAAAGAGTCAAATCTAACACTACTTTTGCAACCAATGATACGGAAAGAGAAAAAAAAGAACTGTCACCAGAACATAGTACCGTACCGTGTGTAAATGTAAACATAGTACCCAATTAAGATAAATTGGAATGTAAGGTCTATATTGTGTTCAAAGCCTTAAATAACTCTGGAATGTACAGAATATACAGTTAACTTTCCTTCCAGTCCTTCTGAAATCCTGCAAGCACTTCTGACAGCCCTTCAGTTGGCAGCTGCCTTGCGTGCGCACAGGCTTGGTGGGAATCCGTCTACAAACACATCTCGATGTCCGATGTGATATGTGTCTGTAATGCTGGCTGCGCTCTAGGCAGTGTGACACTGTGTCGAACAGAGATTAGCCCAACTGTGTCTGCCAGTTATCACAACCGCTTCATCATCTTCTCTTTAACAAAGGCTGACTCACCCTCAATTCAAACCTCCCTCAGCTCTCTGCTTCTGCCCAGCTCAAAGCAACAAAGGTAAGCACCGTGCATGGGCTTTAGGGCTGAACATTTCTTAAAGGGATAATATGATGATGTAAGGACTGAGGCTATACGACAGCAGATCATCATTTTCTGCCTGAACTCAGTATCCACAAACTGAAGCGCCCTGGTTTTCCTCCAGAATTTATATCTGGTCTTTTTCTGAAACAGCCCTGAGATCATAATTGGAGGCTACAACTACAACATAATATCCATATTGAGAGGTTGGCTTGGGTAGAATAGCAGCTCATTTAGGCTGGGTGAGGCACGGTGTCACTTAACATTAATAGGAAAAAGTCAGAAAATCAGGCCAAAAACTAACTACGATGACCTTTTTAAGGCAGACATTTGTTTGTGAAAAGATGGGAAGATTCTTTAGATCAGAATGACACTAACAACATACTGTAAAGACATGACTTTAGTTCGCCAACTCAAGATATATGTTCAGTTTATGAGTTGTTAATCCCTAAATCCCAATTCAGGCCATCTTTGAGCGTGATGCTATAAACAAGGCTGCGTCGGCCGCCTGCTGTTCCATAGTCAATGAGCTGTTTGTCAGCTAGCCATAGATTAGCTGTCCCAGACAGTGGAGCCAACAGTGAAACAAATGGAGCTGAGACAGATGCGGGGCTTTCAAGGGCCATCCTTCACTGTCAAAAGGAGCCCCATTTAACATCCACACAGCTTTAACACTGCCGATCTCACAACATGTAGGAAGGCATTCGACATTTATGCCAGCCGCCTGAGTGAATGACACTAACTGAGGTAGGAGAGGACTACTGGCAAAGCATATGCATAAACAGACACACACACAGCAACACATTTCCCACTCATGTGAAATCTGAATTCCCTTCTTCAACTAAAACAGCTGCCTTGACTGTGGATATTTTCATCAACAACCAGGGATTTGGGATTCCGATATTGGAGCAGAAACAATTACTCTATTAATCAATTATTTCATAGAGAGAACAATACACTGCAAGAAATCCAGATAAATGAGTGAGCGTTCATATAATTGCTTAAGCCAAAGAAGGAAACATTCCATAGTTCTGGCTTCTCAGCACCGAGGATTAGTTGTTTTTCTTGGTGGAAGTAAATCAATAGTTTTTGGGATTTGGAGTGTTGATCAGACAACATGATCTATTTGAAGACGTCAGGGTGAGCTTCAGAAATTTGTGAAGAAAGAAAAATAATATAAACCAGATTAATTTATAATGAAAATAATTGTTAGGCCTAGTCAGATTGCTGCACACCGATTGCATTGCTTGTTTTGCCATATCAGCATCTTTATTAATATGTACAGTACGATGATTGCTGTATAAGTTGGTCACAACATGACAATTCTCCGCCTAGATACTTCAAGATGTTGGACTAATCAGTATTCACTGATGTATTTTACAATTCAGAAAGTTGCGATTTTAATTATTTCGGGGGAACCAATTTTACCTCAGCCAGCCTGTCTTGTGTTAAAAGACATGGCCGAATCATTTCCTTTAATTCCCTCTGTAGAACAAGTTTAAAGCTAGTCCATTCAGTTCCTGATAATACACATGGAGAAAAATAATAGAAGATGTGCATTGTAATAGCAAGACATCCAATTATTCTATTAGAGAAAAAACGTTGCTAGTCATCGCCCAGGAGACATCAGTATCTATTTCCACTGGGATTTTCAAATGTTTTACATGATGACTGTCGAGTGCTTGCAAAATTGCATGTGTTCAAAAGAAACATAATTTTTTTTTTATTTGTGATGGTGGATGGATGGAGCTCTCACCTTCTCTGCTTTGGGTGCGAGGGCTCCCTGGGTGGTGGGAGAGTAGGAGGGGCCAGGCAATGGTGGCTGCATGGGGGTGGTGGCCGTCTCTCCGTTGAGTAGCGCCGCCGACACGTTGGGGGGAGTGAGGCAGGACAGAGGGGAGGAGAGGGGGAGGTGGGGTCTGGAGGCGGGAGAGGACAGAGGGGACGGCCCTAAGCTGCTGGGCCCCGGGGACAACATGGAGAGAGGCCGGCCCGACTGGCCAGCGCAGCGCGAAGGGGAGGAGCTCTGAGGCCGCAGCGGGGAGATGGCCACCGTGGGGCGCTCTGGACTGCCCGCAGGGGGACTGTGGACTAAAGCACAAAATAAAACAAAGGGTGTGTTAATATAATTGTGCAAGCTATTTAAAAGGTGCTACAAGGAACCTTTACATTTTCCCTCTGATGCTCATAAATGACATGTAACAACAAACGAGACCATCAGTGCAAAGAATGACATTTTTTTTCTCAATGCCTTTGTCATGGGTAGGACCTACGCTCACCCAGGAACTTCAGCTGGCAAAGTAAAAACACTACCGCTTTTGTCCAAAGGGGGTGCAAGAATGAACAATAACCGAAAGCTCCTCGGAGAACTTTTAAAGGTGGAGTCAGCGATTCTGGAGAATGCTTGTTGTCCAAATCGCTTTTTGTCAAAATCAGTGAATATCTACTAATGCACTACCTGTCTGTACTGTGTGTGTGCTGAAAAGAAAATCTGTTGCTAATACACAGCCTAGGCTCTGTGAACAATGCCTAGACATGCAAACAAAGGTTATGTGAACAAAGGCTAGCAACATGCCTGTTTACAGAGCCTATAGGCTGTTTATTAACGCTAGATTTATTTTCAGTATACACAAAGTACAGACAGGTAGAGGATCGTGAAGAGATATTCACTGATTTTGACAAAAAGTGATATTGACTACAAGCATTCTCCAGAATTGCTGACTCCACCTTTAATATGTGCAGCCATCAGTAATCAATAGGTCTAGAGAGGGTGACATGACAATGAAAATTTATTCCAGAATAATGTTATGTAGGGTTCTTCAGGTCCACCAGGTGCTACTGCATGAACACACAATATACAAAATAAAAACAAATAAACTTTCACAGACTGAAGATCCATGGCTCCTGCAAGATCCAGCCACAATATTGGATTGTTTAGTGCCTCCGTAAGATAACTGCAATGTCAATTTGATATACTGGGTGTATGGGAAATGCAAAATGCAATTACTTTACGCACCGTTCCGCTTAGCTCTTAAAGGCTTAAGCCTAGAAGTGGCGAAGGGCTGGTAAAGGCCACTAGAGTCAAATGCATTGAGTGGAAGGAAGAGAAACAGTCCAGACAGATGGCCAGTTTATCACACAGATACAGCGGATGGACACAATTATTTCCAACTTACTTATTTTTATGTGTTTTAATTAACCTCGGTTGCACATCTTTGCTCTGAATAACAACCCCAATACGAGATGATGAGGTCCAAAAATTCAAAACAACTCGCTAAAAATGTAAAAAAGGTTGAACGCTTGAATGTTGCATACTGCAAAATAATCATAACAAGTTCAACTCAAGGCTGTTTGGCAGAAAAGAAAACTGGCTGAGGTGTCCCGAGGTTGGAGCCCTTTTCTCTCAGCCTTCAATTTGTATGAGGACATTTGGCGCGCATGTCATGAGGATCAAAGTACACAGCCAGTACACACACTCGGCGCACACACACACACACACACACACACACACACACACACACACACACACACACACACACAGGGTTGCGCAGCCACCTGCTCTTCCACCACTGCGGTACTCAGGCAGAAATCCATGGAGAGGTGCACTGGTCATGTGATAAAAACCACTAAACGCCAGAACTATGCACATACTTTATTTTGTAATGGAGACCAGATGTGTGTGTCTGTTTATGTGTATGTGAGAGGGAGAGGGAAAGGGAGAGAGAGTGAGAGTGACAGAGAGAGAGGGAGAGAAAAACAGAGAGAGAAAAAAACAGAGAGGCATGAAGCTCTGTCATTACGCCCCCATAAAACAAAAAGCACAATGATGTCATTCAGCTGTGTGTTTGCGAGTGAGTGTGTGTGTGTGTGTGTGTGTGTGTGTGTGTGTGTGTGTGTGTTCACTTGCTTGCATATGTACGTGGGAGAGCACATGTCCGTGTGTGTGTGTTTTGTGTGTTTTTCTTGGCAGTGTTCTCACAGTGTGTACTCTTCAGCCTCCCAAAAGAAACCTTCATCGTTTTTATTTTTTATTTTTCACAGGGTGAAAGGAAAGGTACAGAGAGAAAGAGAGAAAAGGGGGTGCTTGAGACATGAATAGACTCTGAGTGGTGAACAGATATGCTAGACCTTGCACAAGACACAGGTATGTGTGTGTGTGTGTGTGTGTGTGTGTGTGTGTGTGTGTGTGTGTGTGTGTGTGTGTGTGTGTGTGTGTGTGTGTGCGTGCGTGTGTGTGTGTGTGTGTGTATCAGGCACAAATAGTACCCCTGCGTGACCACAGCTCTCAGTAATGCCAGAGTGTATACTGTATCTGCACAGTTTGGATGTTATGTATTATGTATATATGCTAATTATGCTACCTTGAGTTACAATACATTCTCCCAACTGCTCTGCCACTGTGGCTTATGTGAGTGGGTTCCTACAGCGCAGAGGGGAGGAAGAGAAGAGGTGCGTTCCGTTTGCTTCCTACAACAACACCATGAGAGGGGGGTTCACAGTCAGTCTCATCCAGTTGCTCTTAATTGCCAAACTGAACCGTACCTAAATCCCACTTTAATTAAAACGTGTGAATACCGCGTGACTTAACCCAAATCCACACAATATGATCATATTTTCATAGATGTATTTCCAGCATTCCAATTACAACAAAAAAGAAGCCCACATTTTCCAATTCAAAAGTGCTCTCAGCTGTGTTGGCTCTGTGGTAACCACTGTCCCCCTCACAGCACGAATAATGGTACCATGCCTGTGGCTACTTTTTTGTGATTCATGCTCTTCTCTGCGTATGCTTTTTCATGCAGGTTTGGGCCGTTTAACACGCCGACAATATGATTGCATTGTCCCCGGTTGGAGTTGATCTCTTTCTCTCTTTCTTTTTCTATTGCGTTTGTACTAGTGCCTGAGCTATGAAGGCAAAAACACCCAGAAGAAATATTTCACGAGGTTAGGTTGGTGAAATGTCTTTTTTTAAAGCCTTTTGATAGTTATAGAAAAATGGATGGAGAGTAAACAGTTATGTATGAAATGTTTTTCAAAAGATGAGATATGCTGCATTTGACTAGATAATATATATGCAATATATTTAGGCACTTTATGGATTAAAAACACACACTTTTATGTACTTTTGTTGAGGGGTGGTTTTCATGGTTTGTATTAGGCCCCCTTAAAGTTAAGGAAATATTACTGCAACAGCACACAATCATATTTCAAATAATAGTCCACTTACAATTGTGTGGCAATGGTTTGGGGATGATTCCATTGTTGAAATGTAATAAACTAAATTTGGTCCCTATGCTGTATGTGACTTCCACTAACTTGATCTAATTTATTCTGGCATTCATACAACTTTCATTTTTTTCTTTAAAATGCACGAGTAACAAGATTGATGAAACCCGGAGGTTAAAAAGGCTGCCTCCAGCGCGTGCCTGCACATTGTTACACGCAGGGCTACTTGAATTAATGGCCAATCAATATTTTCTATTATTCTGTAATCAGAGACTAAAGGGCTAAAATGCTGCAAGGTCCCACCTGATCCTGACTCGGCTCATTTAAAGCCTGTATAGGCTTCAGCGCAGGGCGTGACACTGCAGGGCACCATGTTGGAAGAATACCAGAGACAGACACTTCTCCATGTGTTTAACACTTTCTTTTAAAGGAAGATTTACCTCTTCATTCACATTTCAGTTTTTTCCTTAACAGGTGCTACGCGGAACTTTTAAATATTTCTGAAACAGTCAAATGTTTCCTCTGATGATCATAAATTACATGTAAAGAGCAAACAAGACCATCAGTGCAACGACTGCTATTTTTATGTAGTTATCTTATATAGTTTTCTTAATGGCTTTGTCATGGGAACGCTCACCCAGGAACAGCAAGCGTAGTAAAAACACTACCGCTTTTGTCCAAAAGGGGTGCAATAATTAACACAAAGTGAAACTTCCTCGTAGCACCTTTAAGTTCCACTTTGGTCTACAGTATCTAGTAGTAACAATAGTATGGTGGGGTCTGAGCTATTATGTTAATTCATTCTTGATCAACAAACTTTTTAAAACAGGGAACAAAACTTGAAAACAGAAGCTATCTAAATGTTTAATGAATCCAGTGTTAGACTGCGCAGTGATTAAAACCCACTGTGTTCCATTGTTATACTGTACTTGTGCTTACCCAGCTGCATTGAGGTGCGTGCCTGGTTAACCGTGTGCTGACTGGAGCGCAGGCAGTTCTTGAGCTGGGCGGCGGCAGTTTGCGGCGAGGAGGCAGGACTGGTGTGGTTGTTGTTAACAGAGTTGGGAGAGTTTGCCAGAGGGACTGAGGGACGCGACGATGAAGAGGAGGAGGAGGAGGAGGAAGGACCCGGAGAGCCAGGGGACGAAGGGGCAGAGGATTGTCTCCCCACAGGACTGGAGCCATTATTCCCTCCACCTCCTCCTGGACTAGACACACACGAGCCCCGAGAAGAACCCACTCCAAATGGAGCCCTGCAAAGGACAGAGGGGGAGGGGGGGAGAGAGGAGAGAGAGAGAGAGAGAGAGAGAGAGAGAGACAGAGAGACAGAGACCGAAGTCATTAAATGTTTCAAATGGTTATTAAAGATATCTATTGATTTTTTTTCTTTGGTAAGCATTTTTCCTCATGTGTTAACAAAACGCTTTAGATACAGGTAGTATTCTTGTGATACTAAATATAAAATATATATTAAAAAACATTCCTTAGTCACACTACTGGCCTGGCTCTATGGGTGTTGAGGTCAGAATCAGAATCGGTTGGCAGGTACATTCTCACATACACATACACTTTGCTGTGGTCAGACCATGCACACAGAAAGCTGCATTTACATAAACCCAAGAGAATATAAAGTTAAGGACATCTTAAAGAATATAAATATAATATTTACAATAAAATAAATCTAAGAGAAAAATACATGCAATTGAATATTTAAAAATAATTAGTTGTATAATTGTGCAGTGTGAAAAAGATGAAAAGCAATGAAATCCAGATTAAAATATGCATTGATCCATGTTGTTAATACCCATTGTGGGGGTAGTACATTGATGTAACGTATATAGAGTATATGGGAAGGGAAAACAGTCTTTTAGTCAGTGTTGATGTGGACTGCTGCCAAGGGAAAGAAGCTGTACAATCATGCTAACATGCTAAATGATGCTTGGGAACAAGCAAACACCGACCTATCACGTCTAGTCATCGCTTTGTTGGCATGCTGAGGTAAGCAATTTAGCTTAAAGCCTGTCTGTTTGTATCCTAACATAGCTATTAACGTGGCTGTGGACTCACTGTCTTTTTTGGTACAAAATGTTTACAGCCAGTATTTAGTCCATAATAGCCATTGTCTATTATTCCCTGACAAGGTGAGTGATTTCTGTTCTATTCTCTGTCCGGTGGATCAGGTAGTGTCCTGCTGTAACATATATGGAGGCTGCAGGCTGCTCCAGTTTCTGTCCGCAGAGTGCTGAATGGCAGAACAGTGAGCTGAACATTATTGACTCGATGGTATTCACACTCTTATGGCTGCCAATTGACTTCCCGTCACACACATGCAGAGTTATGGCCGTCTGTGTGTGATTGTGTGTGTGTGTGTGTGTGTGTGTGTGTGTACTGTCTACCAAAATAAAGTAGAATAAAATGGGTTCTCGAAGGACGACACTAACTTTAGCTTCTGTTGTGCTTTACCGATGGACTGGTGGCTCGTATACAGATGTTTTGGCTGCTATCAGTAACTTTTTTAAGACTCCATAAAATCTTATCAGAGGAAATAATCATCCATAACAACAAAAACCTGCATTCTTTCCAGAGTGGAAAATCCTCTGAAGCAGCCCTCTAATGTGCCATTATGAAACGTTTCACATCTGAAAAATGAACAACAATACAAACGCAGCCATAAAATATAAATCTAAAAATGGAATCCGTTCAAACTCTGATGATAAATTCCACAACAAAGACATAATATTCAAACTGCGCCTCTCAGAAAGAATGACATGCATATTGGGTCTGACTGTACAATGTACGTGGGTGTGTGCATCTTTGGCAGCCTCTCATTATCATATTGAGAAATTTCTGAGCTGCACTGCAGACAAAGGAGTAGGGAGAGGTAAGGAGGGGGGGGGGGGCGAGGGAAGGATGGAGAAGGAGAGAGTATGCTTCTTGCGTAAAAATAACAAATTGCCTCTCATTTGATTACTCGACCATCCTCTGCCTTTTCCTTCTCTCTCTCTCTCTCTCTCTCTCTCTCTCTCTCTCTCTCTCTCTCTCTCTCTCTCTCTCTCTCTCTCTCTCTTTCAGATTGCATAACAGCAGAATTTGAAGCGGCCATTCATATCCACTGGAGAGGGACACCTGCTGTGTTTGCAGCCGTTTTCATCTCTCTGAATCATTCTCTCTCTCGTTTTGTATTTTACTCTGCCACTTTCGCTTTCAATGATCTTCTATTTTCAACTTGTTACCATCTTTCTGCCTCGCTCTACCTTTTTCACCTTTTACACACACACACACACACACACACACACACACACACACACACACACACACACACACACACACACACACACACACACACACACACAAAAACATTCTTTGTTTATCCTACAGCTCCGGATCTCTCTCGTCATCTTCTCATTATCTTTCTCCCCCTCACTTTTGCGTTCCTATTTTCTTTCTCTTCTATTATTTTAATCTACCCCATGCTCTCATTTTCTTCCCCTCTTGCCTTTCCCTTTTGACTGCATCATGAAGCAGAATACAGATTAGACGAGAAGAGTCACGGCAAATGCTACCACGCAATGCAGGAGTAATGAGGGTAATTAAATTGCCAAATATGATATCAGCCCGCTCATTTTCCTGTTTCATTTGGTTTATAACGGCCATGTGCAACAGTGTTTAGGATGCCAGAAGTGGCGATAAAGATGATGATAATAACTATGATTATGATGATAATGATCTAGCCGGGGTATGTGGCAGTGCAACATCAAGAGAGCCAGAGCCAGTATCAACAAACTGCCGTTTTGTATTCTTAAATTAGAACTCCTTCAGGTTTCGCAACGTCAAAATCTGGTTTCATTCTAAAGCATAAAAAGTGCTTTTGTTTCCTGCTGAAAAAAAAGACAGCGTTCACTTCTGTACACAGTTGCTCCCTGGCAGAGCCTTCTCAGAATATGGCTCTTGTACATGCTGGTGTGACCAAATCATTTTGGTTGTTTAAAGGTGAAGTCAGTGATTCTGGAGCATGCTTGTTGTCAAAATCAGTGAATATATCTTCACAATTCGTTATCTGTCTGTACTGTGTGTGAGTTGAAAAAAAATCCAGTGTTTACTGTTTATACACTGCCTGGGCTTTTTAAACTGGCTAGTTGCTAGCTAAAGTGTGCCTCCTTTGTCTACATTCCCTTTGTTTACATACCCGTTTACAGAGCCTTGGCAGTGTATTAACACCAGCTTTTTCTTTCAACGCACACACAACACAGACAGGTTGCAGATCGTGAGGAGATATTCACTGATTTTGACAAAAAGTGATTTTGACAAAAAGTGTTCTGCAGAACCGCTGACTCCACCTTTGGCTGGAAAGGTGAAAGCTGAATCCTGCCAATGTGGGGGCAACGTGTGGAACAGACGCAGAAGAGGTCAACATTACACTATCAGCACGAGGAACAAGGTTTCTGCAGATTGCTCCCTCCACCAACTCAAGCCCAAAAAAAGATCGCTTTTTCGGGCGTGCCTTTGTGACAACCGGGAACACAAGCGCAATGACATGCCATAACAAGTGCCAGAATAGCACCGCTCCATGTGATCTGTATTCGGGTTCAGTTGGAGCCGGGTAAATTACCTTGAATAAATTACAATGTAAATTACTGGGACTGTGTTAGCGCCACTGACGCCTTTGTGCAAGGACAGCATTAGGGGCCTTAGTCTGATTGGATTGCACTTGTGGGTTCACAAGGGCAAACTGAATGCACTGGATGATGAGTGGAGCCAAAGTTTGAAATGCAGACCTACCTGCAGCATTTGTATTGGAATTGTACTTTTAAAAGGTGGAGTCAGCTATTCTGGAGAACGCTTATAGTCAAATATCTCCTCACGATCCACTACCTGTCCATACTGTGTGTGCACTGAAAATAAAAATTGCCTTAATACACAGCCTAGGCTGTAAACAAAGGGTATGAACATTAGGGGACACATCGTTGCTAGAAACATGCCCGTTTACAGAGCCTAGGCTGTGTATCGATACTGGATTTTTACCCCTAGCGCACACACAGTACATACAAGTAGCGTATCATGAGTGGACATACACATATTTTGACAAAAAGTGATTTCGACAACAACTGTCTACAGAATCGCTCACTCCACCTTTTTAAAGTACAATTGCAATACAAATGCTGCAGGTAGGGATTTAGTGATGCGGTTTGTTGGAGGGATTTAAACTGTGGTCTCTCTGTAGAATTGCAGTCACTCTGGCAGAGGAAAGTAAGAAGATTCGGTGCTGCACTTCAAGCTGCATCGCCATCATCCTACTGATGTGACCACTGCTCCCTTTCATCTGGATGCTGGGATGACACAGTTCCTCTGTGAAGCTGTAGCCCCACAATAGCCTCCACCCCCTCCCCCCGTCTCCACCCTCCCCATACCCAGCACCGGAGCTCACAGACCTGGACACGGGGGTGACGTAGTTCCCTGGGAAGACCCCCGAGGCGGCTGTTCTGAGTGAGGTGCCTTTGAACCAGCCGTCTTGGCACTTCTCCGTCACCCGATACATCTCCCCTTTCCTAAGCTCCAGCTCATCAGCCTTCTGGGGTTTGTAGGCATAAAGAGCCAGGTATCTAGGGGTGGGGGCGGGGTGGGGGGGAACAAAGGGCGACATAAGAAATGGTAAGAAATGTAGTCAAATAATACAAATGGTTGCAAGTCTGAAGGAAATATCGAGAAAACTGTTCACTACATATCAACTGTTATGTAGAGCTGCAACGATTAATCGATTATTAATCGATTATTAAAATAATCGCCAACTATTTTGATAATCGATTAATCGTTTCGAGTAATTTTTTAATAAAAAATTTCCAAATTCTCTGATTTCAGCTTCTCAAATGTGAATATTTTCTGGTTTCTTTAATCCTATTATGACAGTAAACTGAAATATATGTGTGTTTTGGACATAACAATACATTTGAGGACGTCAAGATGGGCTTTGGAAAATTGATCAACATTTTTCCCCATTTTCTGACATTTTACAGACCGATTTTAATAATCGATTAATCAAGAAAATAATCGACAGATTAATCGATTATGAAAATAATCGTTAGTTGCAGCCCTATTGTTATGTCTCCCATAGTGGATCCTATGTGTCATCCCATCATGTAACACTTTCCTTTTTTTCAGTTGTCAGGAACAGTGTATATTTTACGTATCTTATTTTTATTTGTTTACCTGAGATGTACAGAACATAGGGGCAAACAGGTTGTGATGAGCCTACACAGTGTTGACACACCGCCTATACTGTTTTCACTGTGCAGGTTGTTCTACCCACCTGTACCTTCCAGTGTGTTCTGCCTGTTTAAAGGTGCTGTAAGCGGAATGGTTCTTTTAGCTAACTTCCTGTCAGTTACTGCAGTTAGCAGTCGCCTCGCTCGTCCCTACGTCACCACATTAATGCACTGCGGTCTTCAAGCAGCGAGTTATCTAGCATCATCTCAGATCCATAAGTGTGATAAAACATGATAAAAACCATCAAAACAGACATTGGGAAGGATTTTTACCTGCTCCGCCATTGTAGGCGCATAAACATAAACATTCACCCATCTGTTGCTCTGGCGTGCACCGGCAGTGAGACCATGAGTGAGACGGGTGTCGGTTTGTAGCGTTCTCTCTTGTGATTGGATACAAATTTCGGGATCCTCCGATAAGTTTAGTTGCCGATTACGTGCAGAGCAGCTGACTGAGAGATCGGCTTTATGAAACGCGCACATTATGTAAGTGATCACTGTATGAATAAAGAGCGATTTTACACTTATATTAACATAAATAAATTGCTCACTTCACCTTTAAGTCAGTTTCAAGAGGACAGGAAAGAAGAGGCAGGTAGCAACTGCACATACTAATGAGTGCTTGTTGGATATCAGTATTTGGTTGCCCTTTGCATCTAAAAAGAGTTTTGATTGATTTTCTTTTTGTGATGTGAGATAACCAGTTAAAACAAACTTATTTTAGTAAATCAGGATTGATTTCTGAAACAAAAATCCTACAGACCAACTTAACTGAATACACTTACACATGCAGTTATGCCGCTGATTACATTGCATAGAACAATTTGGATTAGATAGTTATATAAAATATGAGATATAGGAGACACAGTTTCTTTCCTTTCTTTAAAAAAAAAATCTGATAATTTGGGGTATTTATGACATGAATGAGGCATTTTGGAATATTGTAGTATGGATCTCTTTAAATATGTTTCCCACAATAAACAACCTCTGTTCATATCTTAACTGTCTAATTAGCCTAACTATGTAACCACGTTCATATAAGCATGTACAGTAAGTCAGAAGCAAAGGCTTTCTGGGATATATAATGTTGTGATGAACTATGACATAAAACACAACAAGACAAGTCAAACACAATAGGAAAAGGGCTGTCGTATCCCAGATGTATCACTGCTTTAATATTGCAGTGTAGCCTGGGATTTATTAAGCTCTTAACGGGAGTAAGAGTAATTTCTCTCTGAGGTGGCAATGTGACCCCCCCCCCCCCCCCCCAGAGGCTGACTGAATGATTCCCCCCTGCACATTGTATGGTATGCTGTGAATGGGTGGCAAATCAATACTTACTGTTTACCTGTCCACTAACAGGTACAGTGATAAAAGCATAGTGTTTGGAATCTCACTGTATGTGACCTTGTTTTTGTATTGAGTATTGTGCATTGCATGTGCGTTAACATATAAATGAGATTCTGGTCCGAGACATTTGTATTATGTAGTGGCAGACTCCGACAGAAGACGAAAAGACCTCAGTGTAAACAAGCACTATATGCGCTGCCGACCCATTGCCATGGTAACAGATGTGGGGACGGTCTCCCGTCCTTCCATGGCAACAGGAAGAGTTGCCAGGTCAAGATGGAAACGTCCGACCTCATCAGTAGAACAAACCCTCTCCTGACATCTCTGGTGTGTGTGTGTTTGTGTGTGTGTGTGTGTGTGTGTGTGTGTGTGTGTGTGTGTGTGTGTATAAAGTGTTTGTGTGTGCATGTGTGTGTGTGTGTGTGTGTACCAGGCACTTCTTGGAAGGTGATATTATTAAAGCTGACTCAGATGCTGTATTTGACTTACATCCTGCAGGCAAAGCACAAGCACACACACACATACAAGCACACATGCATGCACGTTTGCACCTCTATACTTGTTAGAACCCACAGTGCTGTAATGCCTTGGCCTCTTTACATAAACCATAAAACCAAATCCAACCCCGGACTGACCAAATGTCTCCACTTTCTAAAAATATCCCAAAAT
Organism: Ammodytes marinus; assembly: GCF_949987685.1. Classification (NCBI taxonomy): domain Eukaryota; kingdom Metazoa; phylum Chordata; class Actinopteri; order Uranoscopiformes; family Ammodytidae; genus Ammodytes; species Ammodytes marinus. The sequence goes on along the minus strand of NC_137216.1, from coordinate 13,788,936 downwards.
GTCCCCACTCTCAAGGTCTAAAAAGCCATAAAACTTGCTCTGCACATGGCTAGATAGAGGAACAAAAGCATTAACACACACTCACCTTGAAGATACCTGTATCTTTCTGGCAGTTATCTGGTGGATTAATTGCGTGGTAAATTATAAAACAGTCTTGCTCAGCGCTGGCGTTTCACCAGCCATCTGGATGCCTGACTAGTGAGGGTGGATTTCCACAGGAATTTAATTGTGTTTGTGAGCATGTGTCTTTTTTTTTTTTGCTTTTTTATCTTGCCTTTTTAAAGGCGGAGTCAGCGATTGTTTAGAATGCTTGTTGTCATAATAACTTTTTGTCAATATCAGTGAATATTTAGTCAAGACCCGCTACCTGCATTTGTTAGCCCCTTTTTGTTTGTTCGTTTATGAATAACAATTGCTGATGGACTTTGACTCCTAGTGCTTATCTTTCTGAGAGCCCATTGAAGCCATAAAATAGCATAGCATAAGTCATAGCCGTGCTGTTGAAAGCATTGTTATGAAACACTGATGTAAGCATCACAAAAAACAAGTTTATGGTGTGTGACTGTTTCTTTTTTCCTCTCTGAGGAGGGATTTCATCCTTGACCGCTGGAGGAGTAAATGTGGCTGCAGAGGTGGTGGAACACGGCCAGTAACTCTCGGCACAAAAGAGGAAAATATTTTTGACGCTTGCCAGGAGGCTGCTTTTGAAATCAGGCTTTGAATCTCAGGCACACGTCCACTCGGTAGAGAGAGAGACAGAACGTGCGGGGTTGGAAGGAGGGTCTTAAAAAGCCAAGGTCGCAGGTGGCCTGGGCTGACTGCACCCCGAGGTATACTCACATGTTGAGTGGCAGCTGCACCTTGGCATGGGCCAGCAGCTCAGAGGTTATGGATGCCACTTTGGGGGGCAGCAGTACCCCTGTCGAGGAGGGAGAGGGTCCCGGGTGAGAGGCATCCTGAGGACACACACGGAAAAAGATAGCGCGCGTAAAAAAACTGAGTGGTTTCAATTTAAGACAGAACATTACTTGCAATTTGTGCTGGCAGCAGTTCGGGGTTTTCAAAAGGCACCGTGGGTATTTTTCAAAACCACATTGAAACCAGGTGTGTAAATGCAACCAGGCGATACATTTAAAAGCAATGTGTCTCCGGTCTACAGCTATCAAGAAGAAGAATGAGTCTATTCACACGGTGATGGAGAAATATGTTTGTAAACTCTTAGAACGTGTGATCTCCGAGAACACCATGAATGTGTGTGTGTGTGTGTGTGTGTGTGTGTGTTGGACATTCACTGTTTTTTGCAAAAACATTTCACCAAAGAGCCCGAGCATGAAATCAGCTCAAATTGCAGACCCTACAGGAACTATATATCTGCATCAGCGTACATGTTGGCTGGTGATAAGAAATTGCAGCCCACATGTCAGACATGTTTGAGGTTACTAAGAAATAGGGCTGTCTCCGACTCAGTCGAAACGGATCTGCTTGTGCAATACAGAGATACATGATAATGAAAACATTTTTTACAAGCCGATCTAGCTTTACTACAACAACACTACGCTGAGTGCATGGGAATCGTTTTTTTGCGCACAAACATATGAATCCGGATTGGATTTAGCCATTTCCGGTTTAGTTTTCGTTTTCCTGCTCGCTCAGGAACTCGCCCAATGCGCTTGTTCTTCTATGGTGTTTGACATGACACATTATCACCACCTACTGGCCTGGCACGATTACGTCCAGCCTATCCTTTTTTATTATAATGCACACTGACTGACAATTTTTTATTTTTTATTGCAGAATCCACGTCAACTGTGGGGGTTCCGACTGATGATTTGATTAATGGAGTTAAAGTGCCTGCAGTTGTGTATGTGCGTGTTTGTTTGTGTGTGTCTACCTGGATGCGTGCGGCAGCCCTGGGGTCAGAGGAGCTGATGAGGACCGGGTGGGAGATCTCCATACTGTGTCTGTTGTTGAACTGGGCGGCCCTCTGGGTGACGGACAGCGCCGAGAACGAGTGCCTCTTCTTGGCGTTCTTCTTCCCCTCGCCCCTCCGATGGCCAGAGCCGTTTCCATTGGACGGGGATGCACTGGGGGAGGGGCCAGGGGAGCAGGGGCCCACCAATGGCGTCGGCTCGGAACTCGGCCCTGGAACGACTGGTAGCGTGGGCTTGTCTATCTCCATCAACTGTTTGGCAGTTTCGTTTAACTGAGAGGGGAGGAGAGGAGAGGAGAGGAGAGGAGAGGAGAGGAGAGGAGAGGAGAGGAGAGGAGAGGAGAGGAGAGGAGAGGAGAGGCAGATGGTTGACAGAAAAAAAGAAAGAAACGGGAATGAGAAGGGAGGACAAGAGAGACGAGATGAAAAGTTCAGGTGTTAGATTTCAGTCCTTGATTTTTTTCCTCATCCATAACAAGATCTACAGCACACACAAGAAGTGTGTTTGTGTGGCCTTTTCTACCTCTTGTTCTTGTTGGCAGCTTTTCAAACCCAGCAGTCTAACAATCATCACTTACAACAGCTGCTCCAGGGAGACTCCCTCTTTCTATGTCTACACACACACACACACACACACACACACACACACACACACACACACACACACACACACACACACACACACACACACACACACACACACACACACATGCGTAACCCACCCAAAACTGAGTATCCCTTTCTCTGACCACAACCCTTCTTCCTCTCCTCACTTGCATTTTCAGCTCTTCTTTGGGTAAAATCTGATGTTAAAAGTTTCCGTTATTCACTTGAAATATTAAAATATTTTGTTATGCATGAGGTGAGCCATAAAAGGGTTTGATGTAACTCTGCTTGGTTTAACTATAACAGTTGAAAGAGTTAGTAATTGCTTCTATTAAAAAAAAAACATAATTACCAAATCCTGCATTTATCCCCTTAAAACCATTCAAAGGATCCTTGACAAAGAAATGATGTTGACAACATATGCACACACACACACACACGCACACACGCACACACACACACACACACACACACACACACACACACACACACACACACACACACACACACACACACACACACACACACACACACACACACACACACACACACACACACACACACACACACACACACACACACACACACACACACACACACACACACACACTCCTTTACTTTTCCAGTTCAATGCTTTCATGGATAATGACAAACAAAATGTGTCATAATCTTTCCTATTTTTTCTGTTAATAATGATACTTTTATAATTGCAATATTCTGAGAGCTTAGTATACAGATTGATTTCTGAACCATGCAGAATTCAAAACAGGAAGGAGCTTACGGAGAAGGTGCACACAGCCCACGGGAGTGATGGGTGGGTGACATGCAGATCACCTTACCCTCTTCTAATGAGGACACCATTGGAAATAAGCTTTTAGCAATATTGTCTTTTGTTTATTTGTACAATTTTAGTCTCAACTATTTTAATTGCATGTGGTGGGTGGCTGCAGTTTTGTATTTACTTTTGGAATAAACAAATGCAAGAGGTAAACATCCCTTTCCAGCACATATTAGCCATATGAATCAACCTGATCTTGTCAGGGCTCTGGATTTATATAATTTGGTGGCTGTTTTTTTTTAGCAGCTGAAGAATATACACCTGGTTTAAAGGGTACCATGGATTTTCGCTGCAAAATGTGTCAGACCCTGTAACAAAGCTCTGCTGATAAGCATTTGGCTGTTCGACTGTGCGATTGATTGACAGCTGCTAACAAAAGCTAATTGGTCAGTCGTTCATTCAGTGCGCGCTGTCTTTTTTCATGTTCCTCAGAATCTGATTGATAATTTCACTTATAAAAAAAGCCAGTATTGACGGCAGCTTCCTATAGTACCGAGGCTTACAATTTTACAAGCACTAGACGATCTAAAAGCGTCTGGCTTAATGCAGCACCAGTTTCATCATATTGTCTAGCATTATGGAGGTTTGAGGACACCTCTGTGCTCTCTGCGCTGCTCATTTGTGGTTGTGGGACAATGAAGGGTTCAGCTCATTTCTCACCCCGCCTGCAACGAGAATGAGATCATCGGTGCAGTGTCCAGGTCAGTTCTATCAGTGCCACTCGCTGCCATTTCCCAATGGAATCCCCATGTGGCATATTAGCGTGCTGGAGCTGACATTTATTTTGTTCAGAGTGGCATTAGAAAAAAATTTAAAAATCGGGAAATGTGGGGATGCTCTCGTTCTATATACGCACGTTGCAGACAGTATTCATGCTGAAAATGCCAATATGTCAGCTTCCATGACATTGTGCCAGTGTGTTTTTTTTTTGCCCCTAATGAGAATATCTTGATTGTAAATGGGAATACACTAGCCCTATTGGTTGAAAGTTCTGGGGCAAATTATCAAGTGTGTTGGACAATTATATAGCTTCACAGTACTTTACATTAGACACTAAAGTATATACAGTACATAAAAATGGTTTTGACATGTTCCATTTCCAAGCAGGCTGGTGTTAATTAATTCTTTCAAATCCTTCAACGTGTGACATGGATGGTATAATCACACTGCTTGAATACCCGAGGGTAAGACATGTCTCCTTTGGAAAGACAGTGTGTTCAATACCCGTGTCAGTGAAAGCCTATGTATAGATTATGTTGGCTCTCCGCAGGCAGACTTGACTCTCAAGTGTAAAAGCAAATGTGTAAAGCAAATATTACACCTATATCGCATCATGTCTTCGATGACTGTTGTATGGGAATTCTAAATCCTGGTTATGTCTTAAAAGGGCGTTGTCTCTAGGATATTGTGGGTCATTGAACTTGCTCTTCTGAAGAGGCATTCACGAACATACGGAGGTCACTGTGAAACAGGGACACACACAAACCAATACGCCCTCTGACAAATTTACATTGCGTTCTTGTCTGCTTAGTGTAACCTCAAACACATGTACAAATCCCTTGAGAGAAAGTCAAGAAAGTGTGTGTGTGTGTGTGTGTGTGAGAGAGAGAGAGAGAGAGAGAGAGAGAGAGAGAGAGAGATTGTGTACAGGGCCGACTCGTCTGGGCTCAGAATTGGTGATGTTGTATTTCCATATTAATAGATATGCTAATCAAAGCCAAATCATATGCTAATGAGCATGATGGATTGATGCTGCAGATTCAGACGCAGTTTGCTCTCATGAGGCTGACTAGAGGACAGACCACACACACACACACACACACACACACACACACACACACACGCACACACACACAAGGTCAACAAGGCAGAACACTCGTGCGCTCAAAAACATGATATACTGCAACCAATCAAGGAACCCATGCATTCAGGTTTGTTCCTACACATACATTCAGTATGAGGATCGTACATTCTTTATTGATCCCCAGGGGGGAAATGTTGTTCTTTAAGTTCTTCCAATTTAGAACAGAAATGTATACATGGAAAGAAGAAGTGTAAAAGATGTGCTTCATGCCATGGTATATGGCATAACTATAACAAAGAAAAGAGTTGAAGTCAAGTCAAGTAACTATTTTAAGACACACACAATTAAACACACACACTTACACCAGTGATTGCTGTGTCAGTGTCTCGTTAATGCCTACTGCTATAGTGCCTGGTCATGCTGCGGTAAAGAAGATAAGGTGTATGTGTGTGTGTGTGTGTGAGGGGCGTTGTTAATAGAGACAATTCTTCACTTGGTGCTTTTGGCTTAAAGAAATCTCCAAGGTCATCTATTATGTGTTGAGCTAACTGTACTCTCTGTACGCTGAGCCTTTTGGAGGGTGACTGCCCTCCAGGAAACACTGAGCCTCTGAGCGGTGATATCTGCACTGCGAAAAGGATAAGCCAGCAAGACACATGCATGCTCACGCACACACACCCCCACACCCATAGCCAGTGGCAGGTGTGTGTGTGTGTGTGTGTGTGTGTGTGTGTGTGTATGTGTGCCAACTCTGTCCTGCTGCAGAGTGTAAGTGTGAATTGCAGAGATAAACAGAGCCAAAGAAAGAAAAATGAAAGGGATAAGAGGTGTCATTGCCATGGGCTATAAAGTCTGACATCATCCCCAAAATGTCCACAACAACTAAAAAACCCCAACCAAGCCTGTCCCAACTCAACTATAGCTGCAATACTTTCACAACTCATCACACCCACCCAAACGTCAAGTCTAGAATGGTATTATTCATAACAACGTCAATTCACTCCAGGTGCATAACATGAACTCATCAAACCTTTACATGTCTACCTGCATGTACTCAAAAGGTAATCACCTCCAGGCACACCAAAACACCATTAAATCCACCTACCACTGCCAACTAAACAGTCAATAGTTCATTTATTTATTATAAGTTAACCATTACAATTGCTTATGAAGTGTTTAGTCAAAAAAACTCAATTTGTTTGAGCTTTAGTGCGTAACTTTTTCATATGAATGAATGTGGGTTACATTCAAGCCATCGCCAAACAAGTTGACACAAAGTTGATATCAACTCCACAAAACTCTCTCTGTATTTCTCAATATGGCAGCATTTAGAACAATTGTGTCACCCCCTGACATTGGCAAAGGAGTTCAGAAAAATCCCAAGCAGCCCCGAAGACATTTTTCAGTTGTTGATTCTACTGATTAGAAAAAAACCTAGAAAAACAGCAGAGGGAATGTAACTCCTCATGAGGGCAACATAAGTTACACACTATAGCTTAAAGTACTACGTATGTTTGTTTGAATACACCATTCATCCACAGTGTGAGATTTATTTACAAAGAAATGACTTTTTTGTGTTCAAATGCAGATCAGAACAAGACATCCGATTGCAGATATTGTTGAAAAAGTCAAACCAATGCATTTTTGTAGGTTTCTTCTAATCCGTTTCTAAGGGTGCTCAGACTGACATTGTGTCCAAAACAGCAGCCCTTCACTTCAGTGAGACAACTAGGTTGGCATGGTCAGACGCCCCAAATGCATAGTGCTCCAACAATTAACTGCAGGGTCGTCTAGCACAAAAAAGTTGGACTTTTACCAATTTTTGCCCCTGCAATAACATTCCAGAGTTGTAAAATCCTTCCTTCATAGTCATAAAGACCCAAATGTAGTGTTTTGGACTCAACTCACGTCACTCAAACTGGACTTCTTGGTTTCTACTTCATCTCTTCACCACTATACGTTTAGCAATATGCTCAACGACACAGCCACGTACATCTTTTAAAACACAGGGCTATTATCCGCGTGAAAGCCCAATGCAACAGGCAGCAGCACCCTCTTCACTTTACAAACTTCCCATTTCATTTGGACTGTTTGGGTGGTATCCTCATTCATCTGCAAAGCCCTCATCAGCAGTCTATGTGCCAAACAAACACTGGTGACACAAACAGTCTGCATTCACATCTGAGCCGTAAGACAACAGCTACACCCAGTGACACACACACACACACACAGATCAGCAGAAGTCCAGCTGGGCCCTCCTCATTAAGCTCTCACTGCGCGCACACACATACACACACACACACACACACACACACACACACACACACACACACACACACACACACACACACACACACACACACACACACACACACACACACACACACACACACACACACACACACACACACACAAACATGCTCCCTTCCCCCCAGCTGTGGCTGATGGAGAGGTCTAAATTATTGATGTATCTCTATCTAATAGGAGTCCCCATGTGTGTGTGTGTGTGTGTGTGTGTGTCTGAGTGTGTTTGTCCTGACATTTCTCGGTCTATGCCTTAATCAGTATCAACTAAGAGAGTCATTTGGTGGAGCAGCTAATTTCAGGGACATGACTGTGTAGCCAGACTGCACACCCAAAGAGAGAAAGAGTGCGTTTTGAGATTGCAGTATGATTAGAGGATTGTAAAACAGTTTAAAAAAACATGATTTAGGAGAGGGATTTTACATGTGTACCTTTACAGATGGGGATTGTTAACGCATAGGGTTTCGCGTATAACCGAGTGTATGCCATAGAATGTACAGTATGTTAATAGCAGATGAAAATCAATATAATGTTTTAAAGCAGCACCAAGGATCATGAGTCATCCCATTCGTCTATGTGTCCGTCTAATCTTACTCTGATGAATTTCTGGACACTGGATAGGAGTCCTATTGTCTTGACAAACACACACACACGTACATAGCAATGCTTCCCAGTCAGTTTTGAAGGCTTCATCACTTTTTTTCTTTTCTTTTTTGGACAGTGCCACGAGAGTAACAGTGCGTTCACAAAGGTGTGGCGATGGAGAGAGAAAGAGAAGCTCTGACAAAAGCAAGAAAGAAGAAAAAAACTGTCTGCATGCATCCTTCCATTTTATACCAATGGCTTCCCACCACAGGCGTAAAAAGCCTTACATGTGATGCAGAGCAAATTGTGCATGGTATTTTTGTCGGTTGCACAAGGATTAAAGTAAACTATATTTCACTTTTGACAGGCGTGGCGCTATGAAAGAAGGTAAAAGGTTTTGGGGTTTTATCCTTTTTACTGAGAAGAAATCCCTCAAAGAGAACTCCACCTGCGTCAAGCTTCAAACAGCATCGCTAGGGCAATTTGTAATTCTGGGGTAATTTATCAAGAAATAAAAGGCTGGCGTAATATCACACCCTGATACAGAATAACATCATGTGGAACCTCAACGAAGGCACCACACTCGACTGAGAATAATGAACAAGCTATATACCTTTTATTTGAGCTCCATTACAATGTCCAACATTAAATGTGCTAGTTCCCACTTTTATACCAAAGACAGCGTACAACCAATTCTCCACCAAGGTCAGTTTTGAAAGCAGGTTGGAATAGTGATAATACCCATTTAGACTGTGACTGCCATCTGAAAGTATGCTTTAATGCATTACATTAGCTTTCATCTTTTAGACTAGTTTAGACCATTATCTGTGGCACACTGCAACAGATAATCTTTATCATTCACTCTGGCACAAATTGTATGGACCTTTTCATTATAGAAACAGATATCTGCACGGTTATTTTAAACTATTTCTTATTGTAAATGTTTATTCTTCACTTGTTTTTTTTTTACATCTTGTCTTCTCTATGTTTTTTGTATGTACCAACATACCAAGGTCATTTCCTTGTTTAAAGCAGGGAGCATGAATTGAATATTTAACCGTACTGTTTTTTTTTCACGTTAAAAGTAAAAGTTTTCTTTCTCTAAAAGCAGCAGTGTGATGAATGAATGCCTATAATACAGAGGTTCAGATGCTACATCGATGCTGCTTTTACAGGTCTTTCTGTAATAACTTGATGTGTTGCGTTCGGTGTGTGTGTGTGTTTGTTTGTGTGTGTGTGTGTGTGTGTGTGTGTGTGTGTGTGTGTGTGTGTGTGTGTGTGTGTGTGTGTGTGTGTGTGTGTGTGTGTGTGTGTGTGTGTGTGTGTGTGTGTGCGTGTGTGCGTGTGTGTGTGTAATGTCAGTGGGTCTACCTCCACATAGAGAATGGGGAAGATGCCAATCTTGTCTCCCAGCATGCCTTCTGCCCAGTTTTCGTCTACTCGTCTGATTACTGTCAGTACCTCATCCTGTAGAGAGAGAGGAAATTAGTCAACCACACATGGACACACTACACTGCACACACAATATTGATGTATATACAGTATGAAGGATGACACTAATGATCAGAACCAAAGCAAAGCATTTTGTGGATGTTTAGTAATATTTCTATGCGTGGCTTACACTTCCTTCATCATCTGCGTGTGCGATGGTTGGATTGCACAAGACCAATGGACGATGAAGAAGCACACTCTTGTATGTATGTAGCCCATTAGATACTTAATGTCAACACTTCTCCGAGGCCCACAAACGTTTTTTTTAGATTAATATGGCGGCTACTGGTCTCAGTTCATTTCAGTTGCCTTCATTTCAAATGTTAATCAATCAGTAGTTTCTCCAGTTCAATGTCATGACAGTTGTCGCTGCTTATCTAATCTGTACACAGACGCCCAGAGAATATGCTGGAGAGTGTTGGGCTTTGAAAAAAATCTTGATGTGAGCTAAAAAGTGATTTGGTGAATGTGACAATGTGTGGAAAAATGAAAAAATGACTGCCTTTAGGACAATTTTGTATGTTTATGTGAAATCTGCTTTTCTGTATAAAGCCCCAGTGCAGCAACCAAAGCAAACAGGCACTTGTGAGCTAAAGAAACATGAACTTGTGTGTGTACTGGATACAATCGCAACATAGAAACTGGCAAGCTATCCATTATTCGGCATGCCTATATGCCTACCTATCCCGGCTGTATATATATATATATACTGTACATTTTACACACAGTAGGACACCCTGTTCTCTTTTTTATATAATGTTCTCTGCAAAATAATTTCCGACAGTCAAGAGAAAACCCATTATGTTCCTCGTTCTCCCCCACGCACACCCATGAAAGTATTTTTCTCTTCCGTTTGTTCGTCTTTTCACATGAATACAGAGGTCTTGGTTAGACCATTAGGGACGGCAGTGATAATGCTGGTAAATGACTATGTATTAGTCACACCGGGTAATTACGTCTCACACTGAGAAAACAATATCACACACTCTGTGTTCGGCATGAAAACACGGCTGTGGCACGCCACATGGGGCATGCATCTCTCTCTGCGCAAGTGTTTCCGCTTTAAAATATTCAACCTGTAAATTAGTTAAGCCCTAAAAATGCATAAAACATTATATATAAAAAATAAAATAAAAACATGAAGGTCTCTTTAATATCTGTTAACATGGATGTAGAACGCAATCAATCTGACACAGGGCATCATTTTATGGCATGTATTGCATTGCTTAAAACATGCAAAGTTAAGTGTGCACACACTGTAATTGAATAATCCTTTTCTCTCTACAGACACTGTCGGAGCGAAGAGACGGAAGTGGATGTGTTGAGCGTTCAGCCCTTTATCACAAATGTGTCGGCGCAACAGTAGGAAGAAATGATAAGATTTGAGGAACAGGACAGGACACGGAATACAAATCACTGTTTACACATATAAGACAACTTGGATAAGCGCTTCTGAAGGACTGAGACTTCTGAGTGTCTCCTCTCATCTTGTCTTTATCTCTCCCATCTTTGTCCTTTACAGTCCGTATCATTTTAGTGACACTCTGACAAATGGGGATTATTTTCAGAACAAATCTGGAAGGGGCCTGCAGACCTCACCCTCAACACATCAAAACAGGAGCGAGACTAGCAAGATGCTCTGCTAATTAAAGCACCCTTGGGAAAAAAAAGATATAGCTTTCATGCCAGCTCACACACAGCCCCTGAGTCCCTCAGCTTTACAATACAATACTGAAGAAGCATTATACTTCTCACCTTGCCTTAAGGAGCTACTCCACGTGAAAAAAGCACTTATTTGTATGAAACAGTAGTTCAACTGTGCATGGTTCTGTCTTATGGAGATAGTGTGGCGTGTGAGACTTTTGTATTTCTTTCTCCCAACTATTTTGCATGAAGTTGGAAGAATCTGAATTCTAGCACAAAATGTCAGTTACCAGCATTTTCATTCGAGCAATATCAGCCACGGAATCCCCCCCCCCCCCTCTAACTTACACTGCACACAACTGAAACTACAATTTCTACTACTACAGTTTACACCTCTTCCAAATACTATGCAACTGATTCTCCAGTTCATTTGGGAATACACACCATACAGAGCATGATGTTTTTACCCTGTTTGAATTTTGCCGAGGTTTACATTCGGAGAAACAATGTGAACGTTGGAGTCAGTAGTGATACATTATTAGTGCCCTACAAAGTACCAGCCTGGTTTAATAGCACAGTCAAGTGTTTTCTTCTACTACGGTAATCATGCAGTTGTAAATTCTGGCTACAGTCATCCCTCCAAACTCTCTTTGATATATCTATGCAGCCAGAGCACACATTAATTTAATATCCTCATATTTAATTTGTTTCTGATATAAAAACAGTGTCTTCAGGTGAGTGTGTGTGCACAGCATGAATGAATGAACTCCCTGGTAGCTTCCGGCCTAGACTTTGTGTGTGTGTGTGTGTGTGTGTGTGTGTGTGTGTGTGTGTGTGTGTGTGTGTGTGTGTGTGTGTGTGTGTGTGTGTGTGTGTGTGTGTGTGTGTGTGTGTGTGTGTGTTACCTTGCTAAAAGCCAGACAGTCTTTATCCTGGTCTTTGTCTTTGACTTCAAAGTCATACAGTGCTTTGCCCTGGGGTGGAGTTTGGCTCAGGGGACGCAGCAACTGGATGTAACTAGCCGGTAAGAAACCATGGCAACCGCTGAGCTCGCCATGGTACCAGTTGTCGTCTACCTTTCGTCGCAGGATGATGATGTCACCCTTGGAGAATTGGAGATCGCCGGGTTCCTTTCCTTCATAAGAGTAGAGGGCTTTACCGCAGGGCAGGGCAGGGATATTCTGAAACATCACAGACACATAAATGAAAGCATTAAATGTACAGAAGAAAGCACTTTTCTATATATATGCAAATAAGTAAAGCAATACAATATGTCCTATCTTAAAATAGCAAGGAACACTGCATGTTTTTTGGTCTGACCTGAAGGGACAGTGGGATTAAAGTCAGACATGGTGTCAGGGGGAAGATAAAGACAAATCAGAGCGGTCACAAGACAATTCATCGGATTAAAAGGTTTCACAGAATTTTGTATTTGTCTTCCTATTTCTTATTCATTTGCCATTTCTCGGAAAGTACTGGATGTTTGTATCTCTTCATATCCTTCAATTTAACATTCTGAGATAGAATAAATCCATAACCTCCATGATAAACACATTCACCATAAATTGTGAGGCTAGCCCAGAAAACAAGAGAACAGGGGAGGAACACTTCATTAGAGCATTCACTTGCTGCTGTTTTGACACTTGTATTTTGCCCTGATGGGCACAGCAGATTAGCATATTATTATACCTGCCAGAAATCTTTCCCTACACCAGAAAACAGGCTCTCAGTGACAATAGGTTGTCTAATGAAGAAAAACCCTGCATAGCGATTATTATGATAAAGAGGTTGTTATTTGACAGGTGTACTTTCACATACAACATATGGGGCAGCGTTGAGTGCATTGTGAGATCTCTGCAGACAATTAAAGCATTGCTGTCAAGTAGTGTTGAAAGGAAGGTGGATAACATGCAAACCCTGGGGTTGACAATTTCCTGAGTTTACAGTGAACTGGAGTTCATTCTATTCTTCCAATTAACAAGCCGGGAAGTGAGCCTCTTGTGCCACGTCTGGAACAAATCCGTTTCAACTATGTTATGTAACATTATAAAACACGTTTTATGGATCCATTTGCATTGTTCTATACTCTTTCTCTTTTCATCATCAGATTGGTGCTGCCCCATATTTGATACAAGGTAGAAATGTGGCAGTGACTCCTACAGTGATCACTACATTTATTTGAAGAAAAAAAAGAAAAAAACCCTAGGGGGGTCGAATGGTTTTGAAGCAACTCAAAAACAGTGTAAACTCCAATATGCTGCACACTGTTAGCCGTGGAGACACATTTCTAGAACTTGGATAGTTGAATACATGCTCTAAGGTTTCATTTTCCAGCAGTCAGTGAGATATGACTGGTTATTAAAATGTTGCCAGGTAATTGCTGCATCTACCTTGGGCCATACAGTCATTTTGAAAATACCAGAGTGGTGTGAAGTATCACTCCCCGGTGTATCATCAATATCAAGTCTGTGGCATCTTGCTTATCACATGTGGAGGACAGGAAAAATCTGACCAGTTACTAGCCTAAATACATCGTTTACATTATGCCATAGTAGAAAATAATAATGTTGAACTCAATTTATGTTAAAGCCATAATAAGTAATAACAAGTGCAGTATTGATCAATTGTCCATTGGAACGTTCGCCCAAACCCCTTCCTGAGCAGCAACTGTCCAATCACATCCTAGGGACCATAGCTGGGTAGTAGGCAGAGCGGGCCTGTCAAGCTTTGTGCTGTATCTCCACATGAGGGTGATATATGATACATGAGTGTACACAGGGCAGTGTGTAGGGGGGGGGGGCTATACTTTCTCCAAAATGTGGAGGGTAGTGTATTTTTTAGAGCCTTTCCAAAACCACAAACTCTAGTGTAAAAGTGTAAATTATAAATTAAGTCTATAAAATAGGCTTATTGACTGCAGTTGTTTGCATGTCTGGCTAACCAGCTAGTAGTAGCCTAACCAATGGTTGCTCCCAAGGCTAAAGAGTAGAGCCTTAACTAGGCTACATTATTTGGGGGTTAAATGAAATATGCCCTATTTACGACTAGCACATCCTCATTGTGTCTTTTCCCAACTTTGTGAAAGCTTAGCGTGGCTGCTATCATAATTAATAGGCTAACGTAAGCAGCTCTGCTTTTCATTGAATCTCTGGAGATCAACAGGAGCCCCAGAGAACAACACGAAAAAGCCCTTTGGCTAAGCAACAACACGGGTTATATTAGATTAGAACAAAGTAACTGTGATCACATGTTGCCTTAATGCTAAGACTACAGTAGGATATAGCTCTGGACTCTTATCCAGGAAAAAAACTATTTTTCTTTTCAACTGGTGAGGATAATGACATATTGCGTGGGGCACGTAGCCAAGGTCCTTTAGCAAACTATCACATATGTAGCCTTTAAGTACATATTTAAGACATTCTTTACAGGATTCTTGTTTAACTTTGAAGATGAAACATTCTTTCAAAAGAATGACTTTGAATTTCGAGAGGTAAACCTACAACTGTTGCTATTAGAAACTGCGCAGGTGCTGGCCACGAAATGAAAGCTTGGCAGAGGAGGGTGTCAAATACGTAACATAGAACATGACTTTGATAATATTAGATGTGGTAAGATTAGAGGTTTTGCAATAATAAGGTCCGAATCGACAAGCTAATATAGTTTTTATCTTATATTTGACAAACGCTACATGTCTATAACCATTGAAACATACTGCAGGTATACACCTGTATTCACATTATGCACCGCACTCGCGCCTACTAAAGACTGCAGCTACAGCACACTTAATATACTGAACATGATCTTGAAGGAGACGGGTATTAAGAGGGAGTTTATCTCTAAGAGGATCCAAGCAAACAAACAGCAGCGTGGAACGGAAGAGAGAATCCATGAAAGAGAAATAACTTCTATTCTTCCCGGAGAAGGTGTTTTAACACACACACACACACACACACACACACACACACACACACGCGCGCGCGCACACACACACACACACACACACACACACACACACACACACACACACACACACACACACACACACACACACACACACACACACACACACACACACACACACACACACACTTTTTATAGACTCTCGAACAAACCGATTCTCCCCAGACGCCACACCGATGACAATTTCCAGAGGCTTGACTGCCTGACTACTGAGATCAGTGGTGACGCAATATATGGAAACACACAGACAGTACACAAACAACAACAACAAAGTCACAGTCTCAAATGTATCTAGCAACTACTACTCCTGGTATGTTTAAAGTTAATCCGACTTCCACCTTAAACTACACTAGCCAGCTAATATGTTTAGAAGATACAGTAAATGCCAGAAGAATAACTTGTGCACTTTAACAGGGAAGCGACAACAATTAACAGTATCCATTAAAGCTAACAAGGAAACCTTACATAAGCACATTTAAGTGTCGCATGGATTGATTATAAGCAAGACAGAAGTTAAAGCAGCTCCGAGTAACATTTAAATATCTTTTAAACAGCCTCATGTTTCCCCTCATAATCATAAATTACCTTTAACAGCAAACGAGACCATCAGTGCAAAGAAAGACGTTTTTATATAGTTTTTATTACTGCTTTTGGTCTGGTCGTACACCCAGTCCGATTTTCGGTTCGCTCGTTCAGGCTCTATGGTCACATATCCGTATTGGTCGCAGATTTCAGTGTGGCGCTGCAACGCGATTTGAGAAACCTATCCCTCCAGGTGAGGGAAGGGGAGCGGGAGCCTTGTTTGAGACAGTTATTTGTCGTCATAATGACTGATAACGGGGCTGAACCATCAAAGAAAAAAAAGAAAATGCAATGAATAAAAGCTAAAAGGGAGATTGGAGTTGCCAAGCAACGTATATACACAATTTCACGGGAGCGAATTAAAGTTTACGTTGCCTCACCAGCATCATCAGATGACCATTACAACAACATAAACACATTACCTCATCGTGATCCATACCAACTGCCGTCTCTCGTTCATTCGCTTTGTGTGAGGACACGGAGTCTTTCAGCTCCGTGAGAGGTGACACTGCATCAACTCATTGCTATCAGGTGTGTGTAGCACTGACTGGCATTAGTTGATGCTGTGTCACTAACCACTCTCACGGAGCCGAAAAGAGTCCGGTGCCCTCACACTTTCAACACACGGACATGCACTATATTGCTTCCTGATCATTTGAATCTCGCACGCCCGGCACGCGGTAGAAAACAGCTTCACGACAGCTGGCGTCGTAAAAATAGGCTACTACCGCTTCTGTCCAAAGGGGCCGCCAACGTGCCATGTTACTCGTAGTGGCTTTAAATTGCCTTCGCTGGCTCTAACTTACACCGTTGCTTCATCAATAGATAATTACTCTCTCACCTACGAAGATCATTTAGTGTTCAAATTGATGAAGGATCAGATGAATACTTAAGAGCTCCTCAGTTTGTGTTCTGTCTATTCAAATGTATGTTCGAAATGAGCTGGACAAGCTCATTTCAGTCTAGGTTAAGCTGCCATTATCACAACGGACAAACCTTGTAGAGGCTTCTTCCACTAGCTTAGTTACACCTAGGTGAAGTAAAGTTTATGCATGTGTCTAAGAGAGATGGAAACATTTAGCCTACACATAAGGATCAAAGCTGTTTTTTTTACTGAATTAATCTACTGCTATGACAGCCTCCACTCTCTTGGATTCAGTCTTTCTTGCAGGATTATGACACCTAGCTGCAGGTATTTGCTCCCACTCGTCCACAAGAGTGAGGTCAGGCTCAATGGGTTGAGATTGAGGTCAGGGCTCTGTGGGCATTCAAGTTCTTCCAAACCAAACTCGCAAAAGCATTTCTTTATGGGCACTTTAGACATTGTCATATTGAAACAAAGGACTTTCCACAAACTTAAGCACACTTATTATATGCCATTGTTTGTGTGTAAAGTATTTCAAAGATACACAACACTGCATGGAGGAGAAAGGGAAAGTACACAGCAGACGGGAAGCGAGCGAGACAGCAGAGAGAGGCATACTTGTGACTGTAGAGTCTGCGGTTCGATCCCTGGCAACCCCGTGTCATAAAAATAATGTTTATACACTACTAATTGGTTCTCCCAATTACATTGTGGTAAAGCAACTTAATTTGCTGCCAGGATTATGTTAACAGTAAACATTCTTTCTGTGAGTGGAGAAAGGTTTTGGTTACCACAAAGTAACTCACTATGCTGTTATTTTCACATCTCTCTCTCTCTCTCTCTCTCTCTCTCTCTCTCTCTCTCTCTCTCTCTCTCTCTCTCTCTCTCTCTCTCTCTCTCTCTCTCTCTCTCTCTCTCTCTTCAGGTAAACCTTAGGGCCAGGCTGCATGGGCGAGGTCAATATTATTTTCCCAGAAAAAGACCCAACCTGAATCTAAAACAATTGGGGCGATGGGGTGGTTTGACCATGGATTATTCTAGTTATTCCTGAACAAACTAGAGTGGAGAGATGATGCAAAATCCATGACAAGTCAACTGTTATCGGGAATCAATCTCAATTTCACCATGACACAATCTGAACATCAGTCATTGCAATGAAGTTCACTTCCCCTAACTCTCAACTCTTTTCATCCCCAAGCTTGGATCAACTAACTGTGCACCACTATTTCTATCCCTCAGTCTCTACTTCATGAGAATCATTAGCCAGCTTCAGCTTTCAAGTGGCAAATGAACAAAAAAAATAAAAATCTTCTCCTAGGTTAAAATGCTAATAATTGCTACATGAGAAATACTGTGTCCTCCTTAGTGGTGTGTCGGCTCTTCAAATAGAATAAAATAAGATACTATTATATTTTCAGGGGAAAGAAGACATTTGTAAGACTTCAAAGATGTACTAGACTAGTGCTACGGTGATACTGTGTATGTGACTCTCCTCTGTAAAGAGTGCTTCTTCAATAACAGACACTGCACACAAAAGGTTGTAGTGTTGTAAACTTGCGGTTTTCTAAAAGTACATCCACAGTACATTCATATACATCCACTGTTCTATCTTTATGTACCATATGCTGTTAGATATAGTTGTGCATCTTGGGCCACTGGCTTAAGACAGCTGTGTTTAAATGTATAATATATATTATTATTATAGTATAATTCATGTGCACAGGGGGAAACATCCATTAAATAAACCTTTCTACAATACTGTGGGTAAACCAATTCTAGCAGCAAAATTTGTAGTAATATTTTAAGCCGTCTTATCCTTGAATTTTCATTTTTTTCAAGGGCAGAGCAAAGAAATCCGTAGGAAAATCCGCTTTAGAGAATTGCATTTTACATCCACAACACAATCAGAGTTTTCTAGCTATACATTCACTTCGTGCAGGTAAAGCTATGTTGGTTCAGTACAGAATCAAAAGAGTGTGCAGATTAGGAATTAAATTCATTTTAAAACGTATCTATGGTGTTTTGTTGTCTGGCTGCCTGGCAAGATCAAAAAGGCAACATAGTTTTATCATAAATGAATGATACAACTGCGGGGTGAATTTATCATTGCGTTCCTGTAGACATTGATTTGATATGTAATTGGGGTGCTTAATAAATAATCAGCCATTTGCCGGCAGGTTTTAAATCCACGACTGAAACAGGCTGTGAGATAGCTGGACTGGGAGCACGCTTCTTTGTGTGTGTCTTTACTCTCAAATGCACAAAAGTGTTCCAGGCCTGCTGTCCTGCCACCACAGCGCCAAGACTAACCCATCCATCCAGAACGGTCACTTTGTGTGCGAAAAGAGTAGAACTGTGTGAATGGCAAGAAAGAAATCGGGCTGGGATGTTTGTGTCCTTCATGAATGGAAAGGGTTAAGTTGTACCTGTCAGTGGTACAGTATTCTTATCGGCTGAAACACACACACACTAACACACACACACACACACACACACACCCCTCATTCAGAGGGCTTTCTCACCCCTGTTGTGCAATAATTAGTGTTTGTGGATTTCCGTAACAGACAGAAGGTGTGTTTGATTGTGTGTGCTTCCGTGTGCATCTGTGCCTTTTGGGAGAAACACACACACACACACACACACGCACACCAGTCCCTCCATCAACCACTACTGAGACTTCCATCTGTTCAAGTCTCTCAGTGTCTGTGTCTACTGTAGCCATAAGGTACAGGGAGGGGACGTGTCCAACATGGGACTGACTGCTCCATTAAACAAGGCCCCCTGTGATACATACACGCACATACACACCCGCACACACACAGGGTTGACTGTGTGTGGATGATGTATCAAAGAGTTGGTTGCTAAATGACAGGGTATTTGTATTTTTTTAGTTATTGACAGACATTTAGTTGGGTGACAAAATAAATGTGCTGAAGTTTGATGTCCAACCCTATTTATTGTTCAACAAATCGCTGTCTTTTGTTTGGTCTGCTTGTGTCTGTACCTACCCTCCTGAAATTAGTTTCAGTCATTCTCAATTCTGTCTCTGGCAAGCTTGCAGTCATGACACAACCAATAGTTATCAGGAAACTCAGTCTGTAATCATATCAGCCTAAAGTCTAAATCAAAAGTATTAACAGTATACTTTTTCCCTTTCATCATACCTTCAGCTATCATCCAGGTAACTCAGTTAATCTCTCTTCCAAAATGCACTTACGCAATCACACCACTTGAGCCTGTACCACTCCTGTACCAGAACATTGACTGATAAACCAATGACTTAAAAAAACACTAACAACCGGTAGCACTTTAATATGCATCACTATTGTCTTGAAATTGCTTTCATTTAAATTACCACTGAAAAATGGCACTTACACTTCTTGTACCTTATATACTACATGCTATACAGTATCAGACCTTATAGCCCTCTCCTGCAATACACCTAGTGGAAAGAACTTTCATCATGCCCGATCTACTGTATCTGTTGCAATCCTCTGCAGATATGTTCATACATCCAGCACCCTCCGTGAGGGAAATCATTCCTCTGTGGGGTTAAGAACCTTCTATGGAGTTTTTCTTCATGGCTACATGTTTACTGAGAAAAACTCATTCCAAAGATTTACCCATTTACAGGATACACTGAACATGGCAAGACATTGGAGAGTGGTTAGGTGCTCTGCTGAAATGGGAATCAGCTGTTGTTGGCCTTTTCTTCTCTTTTTAGCTGCAGCAGAAAAGTAGCAAATTACAGTCATTTTGTTTTACGATTCAGATTTTTAAAATAGTACGGAATTGTGTTCAAAATGACGCGCATGGACATTATCGTCACAGTTTTGAATGGTTTCTCACAATGCTATGTGTTTGTGACTCAGGATTGAATGAGACAGTAAGTGGCCTCTGTCACTTTAAGTGGAAGAATAGAGCACAGGACTTTTTGTGATGCTCGTGCAAGACAATCACATCACGACGACTTATGTGAGCCACAAATGGAGAAAAAATACAGAGACAAAAGACGAAGATACAATGTTTGCTCTTGCCTGCATGAACATATACAGTACATATATGCACACAAAGCTATGGCTTGTAATCGGTACAGTACATGTGCGGATGTGCGAATATACACTGATTATAAAAGGATTTGAGTCTTTGTGCCTCATGCTGAGCTTACTATATCAATAAAAACATGTGGAACAGTTTCCTCTGCTGGAACTGCACGCTGCAACTTCCAGCACTCTTATAACCTTGTCAATCCACTGTGACACCACTTACTCTAAGTATTAATCTCTTATATCAGGCAGTCACAAGCAACACCATACCCAAGAGCACATTTGTTTTACTGGTCTTGACTTTTAAACCCATGTTGTGAGCAGCAGTTTACTTATATTAAGTTCCCCGGGGCCAATATTGATATTCTTCATACTAAATGATGTTTCTCATGTCTGCTTGCATGTTTGTTGAAAAACTTGACACAAACTTCAAGACTTTGATGGTTGGTGTTGGTGACACAGTGAGACCACCTGTCTGAGAGCCATATCTTAATATAAGGCTTTATAATAAAATGTAACTTATCTCACCAACGACTTTAAGGTAAGTGGGCACAAATGTAAAATGGGGTGAATACTTTCACATTACATTACATTTCATTTAGCCAACGCTTTTATCAAAAGTGCCTTCCAATAAGTGCATTCAACCAGGCAGGGTTTTGAGTTGCCACTAACAATTGTCCCAAGCAGTCACTACTGTATAGTTTTGTTTTTGTTTTGTTTTGATTCTTCTTAATATTTTTGGTCTCAGCTTGAACAGAACGACTACAGAATTACTTTGAATAATACGTCAAATTAAATAACACCCTCCTCAGCTGAGACAATTTGCTGCTGTTGTACTGCACCTTGGGAAAAGTTAATAATGTCATCCATTAGAGATAAAGCATCCAACATTATATAACTCTAATTACAGAATATCACAACCAGGTTTGGCAAAGTCGGCTTGAAAAATCACTTTGTTTTATTGCTATGAAGCAGATTTACTTTTTAAAAATGGTTATAAATACCTTGTAGAGGGCTATTGTGCCTGCCCTGCACTGATATTTTGTTTGTATTTATTTATCTGGCAACACAATCTAACAAGCAGATATTTTAGCCACACTAGCAGTGTGTCAGTCAGACTGACAGCTGGTCTGTCAGTCGTTCGTCCACTTTGAACTATTTAACAACCACCACACAACCAAGTTTTTTTTTTTAGTTTTTACAATATCAATGGTGCCGAAAGGAGAAATGCTGACTTTGTTGAAAAATTCTTTGTGATCTCAATTCCATCACAAAAGCATTCTCATTGTCAGACTAGAGGCTCTTAGCTTAGAACAGGGCTACTTCTGAGTCAGTTCCTGTGTCAGTATAGAAAGACATTAAGGAACGCTGGTCCATCAAATTTAGAACCATCAATAAAGCCTATCAATAGTAAAGGTCATAGTGCCTTTTTCCTTGACCTCCACTAGCACACTATAGACTTTCAATAAACACTTGACATTATACGATGCCTTCAGGCGGTGTGGGTGACCCTGGCCTCAGGTCACAAGAGGAAATATATCTGCACCAGAGGTTACATTTATCAAAGTGTGCTTGGATTGCACAAGCGCTTTAAGCTTTTGAAAAGAGAAATCGGCTCATGCTCAAATTGCTTTACAAACCATCTGCACACTAATCTACTACAGCAATATATGGTTAATGAAACGGCTGCAGTGTGAACACAGACATGCATATAAATCTATTTAAAGGGGTAAATGTATTTATTCATTTGTAAGGGAGAATGGAGAGCGCAGAGTATGAACAGGAAAGAGACTTCACGGAGTGTGAAATAGAGGTGGCTGTTGTCGGGGCTATATTGGAGGAAATTGAAGATTTATTGTTCGGTGGTCATAGCACAGCTGTGACCAATAAGAGAAAATGTGTTGAGTGGCAGCACATCACGGCCACAGCAAAAAGCCCTGACTCAGAGACCCAATACTTGTTTTTAAAGCTATAGTGCGTAACTTCTGTTGCCCCCATGAGGAATTCTGAGGAATTAAAAAAAAACACTGTCGGCGCATCTTCATGAGGTAAGCCCACGGTGATCATGCAGGGATTCCATACCTTCTGCTGTATGTCCAGGTGTTTTTTCTTAGTGGTTAAATCAACTACAGAAACATTTCTTTGGCCCTTCTTGGGATTTTTCTGAGCTCCTGTGCCGGTGTCGGAGGGGCGACAACAGTTTGTAAACGCTGCCATACTGAGGAATACTGAGACAGTTATGTGGAGCTGATAAGCTTAATCAACTTCATGTCAACTCGATTAGCGATGGCTTGAATGTAACCGACATTCATTTATGTGAAAAAGTTACGCACCGTAGCTTATTTATTTTGTATGAATGCCCACATGATGTTTCTTTTTTTAACCATGTTCTTGTCTATTTATTAAGTACTTACTTGTTATTGTTATCCACCTTACATCTTCTTCATCTTCTTATTACTTCCGTCTTTTTTCTAGCTCTATCTCCTCCCACACTGTTGCACTTAGACACGCAAACATTTCACAGAACGTTCATCCCCACCCCACACCCCTTAAACAAACATGGCCGCCGTTGACCAAAACGTCTTCACGAGAGATTTTTCTGCAGTTTTGCCACGATTGCGACCTTCAATTGGCCCCAACTTGGGACTTGAGTTTGCAAAGCGCGCAGCGTCGGTACGTAGAAGCGTTTGAGCCTGGCCGACGGGTGGGGCGCCGGCGATGCGGGGCTGGCGGTCGGCGCCGGGGGGGCCCGTACTTTTAAAATCTCTGCAGGATTTTCTAGTTTGTATTATATCTCTATAGAGCTGAACTATTCTGGGAAAAGATAGGGACAAAGTGATTTTCAAATTCAACTCGTCAGCATGATGCTTTTGTATTGTATTGTACTGCACTGTAGTGTCCCACGGTGGGGTCGGGAGTCACACTAGAGCTCCCTGCCCCTTAACAAGCGTCTGCCTTCTATAACTGGAAACTGCCACATTGCTGGTGTCGCTCCTCGGGGGAGAAAGAGACACAGATCTGACGGTGGATGAAGCTGCTGCAGTGAACTAGATAAACAGACTGTTCCT
Source organism: Ammodytes marinus (assembly GCF_949987685.1). Lineage (NCBI taxonomy): Eukaryota > Metazoa > Chordata > Actinopteri > Uranoscopiformes > Ammodytidae > Ammodytes > Ammodytes marinus. Next base: position 13,765,213 of record NC_137216.1, on the reverse strand, counting down.
CGAGCATGAAGCCTGCACTATATCACACACATCATTGGTAACTTCCTACATGGCTTCCCAGAATAAACATCATTAAAGCCTTGAGGTTTGCTTTTTGACAGCACACATCATGCCAAGAAGATAACTTGAAAATTGGTTAAAAACTACCTTTAATTAAACAAGAAGGGGTTGTATCACTATACTTTGCCAATAGCAAAGATTACATCTGCCTACAACACACACATTTCTGCCTACTGCACGAACGAATGTAAAGGCTTGATTTGCACTTAAGCTGTAGTCAAAACGGCAACACAAAACATAATTTTTGACTTTAAGTCTATGTAAAGCAGAAGGGAAATCGGAATCTTATATTTATATTTCCATTTATGTTTTAAACGGCCTTTCACAAAAGTTTATCTTTAATTTTTTAAAGACTGATTAAATTAGACTGATTAGAAATGCCGAATGAGAGATTGACATAGAGAAGATAGTCCAATATAGACTAGCCCTATGTGATGACTTGGCTCTGTATCTTCCGCTTTACACACATGTACAGTGAATGAACAGTGAATGTGTGTATGGGGCTCTTTAAGTGCTGCTAAAATGCAGGTGACCACACAGCATATAGCTAGCTGTGGCTGAATGCATCCTGCTGAGCCTGTAGAAAGAGCTTCATTCTCAAAAGGTTTTATACAGGCATGGTCAGTGTTTTTAATTATTATTTTTTTTTCCAGATTGTATCAACCCTTGACCAAGTGACTGGCCAAATGCACCACTCACTGTCCTGTCCTTGCGGTTTTGCTTCTAGTTCAGTAGATGTCCGTGCAGTGTGAGAGATAAGTGGTGCCATGTATAATACATTGCTAGTGCTCTTTAGCTTTATCGTCTAAGGGCTGATTTAGTCTTGCAGCTGCTGAGCACAATCCATTCCCAGTGGATGTTTTTGAGACTCTATAACTTGGACTAGCTTTGCAAGGCTTTTCAAAATCTTATGCTTGGTTCAGAGCTGTGTCAAGTTTTTTTTTAAATTTTCTTTTAAAACTTTTGGCCCTTTCCTTAGTGCACCTTTAGCAGTTTCATATGGTGGGGATTAGAATGAATAGATCATAATACATGCTAGCAAGGTGAGCGTGTTAGCAAAAATCAAGTTCAATAACATCCACAACTTTTCATCCATGCTAAAAGCAATGCTTGCCCTGCCATGATGCAGTTTTGGATGCCAATTGAGAGTATTTTGAAATGTCCAGAATTCACAAACCACGAACGATAAAGAAATACAGACTCCCAATGAACTGCCAAGGAGAATATCTGTTATCTTTTAAATTCCCTTTTGGCAGTCACCATGTTTTCTGTATCTTACAGTTAAAATACCACAAGGAAAAAAATGTGGTCGGGTGTTTTGCAAGTGTGGAACAATACAAGTCACAAAATGCCAAAGTAGCTGGTGCAGAAAGAACCTCAGAAAAAGCTACCTCGGCAGCTCCATGTTAAAGTATAACCAAACAGCTGTATACAGTGTGTTCCAAATTATTATGCAAATTATATTTTTTTCAGATTTTCCTAGCTTTATCTTTATTCCATGTTTTATCAATTATTAGTTGTAAAATAAATTGTCCATAGTAGGCCTATGTGAAATCTCATACAAAAGTACACAAAAACTGTTTACAAAATAGGTTACAGTGAGTTTTCATAGCATATTTGTTTTTTGGAGTCAGAAATTACATATAGTTGATATTTGATCAACTTCTTATTATTTAAAAAAAGAAACCGCATAACATAAATCACTGAAATATATTTAAAATACATAATGAAAAACAGCAGAGAATTATTCACTTTATAATGTTCTCAATACACTGCATGGGTATTACAGTAATGCTGCGTGTCATTTCTGTTGAGAGCTGAGACTCAATTTTTTGAGCTTTCACTTCAAAGGCAACATTTGCATACGGGGTGGCGGAGGTGGATGAGCTGCAGGTAAAGTGAGCTTTGAAGGAAATAAGGAATTAAAGGGACTAAACGCTTCTTGTTTTGAGTACTGGAACACATTGCGTCTCCTGGATTCGCTCATCTGTCGGCTCCATTGCTCCACAACACTAACATTCCCACGCCAAGCCTCTGAGTGTGTGTGTGTGTGTGTTTGTGTGTTTGTGTGCGTGAAGTATGGTAGAAGGGACAGGATGTTCCACTCCGCTCATATACCCATCCATTTTTCCAGCA
>NC_137216.1:13753017-13760517 GCF_949987685.1 Ammodytes marinus | reverse complement strand
ATGTTCAAATCAAATATTCTATGTGAATATCCTCCATGACGTGCTTTCAGGACTTGGATGTCAGGGCTGCCTGCATGGAGGGTATATGACTGTGTGAGTGAGCGACTGAGAGAGTGGCAGTGACAGAAAGAGAAAAAGAAAGGGCGCAAGATGGGATGGAGTAGCGACAGCAAAGCTTAAGTACAGAAAGCTTTGGGATTGCATGCATATTCATAAGACTCATTTCCATCTGCGCTGTGAGAGAAAGCGTGGCTATGGACAACATAAAAAAAATAAAAGGACTTGTCATGAATGCAAGCCGTTTGGTGTTGGTTGAGTTGTGAAAGGGGACGGATGTCTTACCTGATTCAAAGTGTTGAAGCAGAAGATATCAATGAAGGCAGCGAGAGGGAACAGAAGAAGGGAGGAAAATTAGAGTAAAGTACAGTAGAGTAAAATACAGTAAAGTACGGACAAAATGAATCCTTAATAGGAAAATACACCACAATGTATTAACTGGAACAAGTGAACTGATTATCACAACCACACAACTACACACATGTAAACATCATAACAACTCATTATATTGTAAACTGCCTGCTGTGTTAGCTGCCTGGGGTGCAGAAATGAAGTTCCACCCTTGGACAACTTTTGCAGACATATAGATATCATATCACATTGAGCGATACTGAAGCTTTTGCATAATTAAACACATGCAGCTTATTAAATGATGCAATAATAAACAGAAAGCATGACATGCCACCTGATGGTTTTCATGGGACTTAAGTCTTGCAAAATAATTTTTTTTCACACATTTCTATTACATTTTTGTTGCTGCAATACATGCAGTGAATCATGAGGTTTTTTTTTTCTTACGTATTGATTTATTCAATGGCTGAGGTATTTCACATGAAACAGACAGCGGTTTGAAACATAGAATTTCTCATTTTGATGTATGTGCTTTTGCTTTCAGGTCTCTCTTTGAAACAGGGACGACCTGATGGAATTGAAATGACTGGCAGTACATGACATGATGATGACATAGATGAAATAATGATGTCATAATAAGCGGGCTCAGAAGAACTCATTTCACGTGGCATCGTTGTGACCAACATATAGTCTTAAAATATGCTCCTGCGACCATCAATGCCAAAATTGTCCCGAGCAAGGTAATTTGCCTGAACTACAGAAAAATATCTTAGTAAACACAATATAATCAACCCCTGCTTTTGATGAGTTACTGAGAATAAACCCAGCCAAAATGATTTTGGATTCTGTTCATGTGTATGTTTATCTGTTCACATCTGAATAATGTATTCCACATTGAGATGCATCCCTCGGAGGCTTTACAGATATGTCGCTTTCAACGTGTTATTTGCGCGAGGCTGTTGCAGACTGAATTATACGGTCGGTGCAAATTGAAAAACATGAAAACCGGCAACTGGCTGTCCCTTTTGAATGTACTATCACATCCAAAAATTACAACTTATATTGTAATAAAAGAAGTCACTCCTCATTGCTGGTTAGGAAAAATGTGGTCCTTTTTTTTTTACAAGCTCTGCCCGATATAGCGATAAGAGAAAGTCAAGAAAATAACCAGCTGATTTTTTCTTGTAGAGTCCCTCAAAGTATTAATATGTTAAAGAAAAAAAAACTCTTGGGTATGAAGCCACCCTTGTCAATCTAAATTCATTCATTCAAATGTCGCCTTGTCGTCTCCGTTTTGCGTCAAACTCTTTCTGACATTTGACCTTTCGACACGACAGAGTTAAGTCCTGGGGGTCAGAAGTGTTGCAGGGAGAGGTGGTTGAACAAACCTTGTTAAGTCTCTCCTCTGTCATTAGCACCCAGGGCTCCCACTGTGCCTTCATAATGAAGACGCTCATTCCCCAAGCCTCTCTCACATGGATTCAAATGACTGCCCCTTATCTCCGCAATGCCTGAGAACTGACTCAATTATTCACAGCTAGGAAAAAGTTCAAATGTGTGGGCTTTTGAAAGAAAAATACCATCTTTGCTGCCGGGCTTAAGGGCTGTAGAAGATTTTTTTTTAGCAGCCCTAAAATTCAGCCTTTGTAAAAAGACGTTAGGAGAGAAAGAGTTGCAGGGAGGTGTGTGTGTGGGGGGAGGGGAGGGGGGGCATGTGAGGTTGCTAAGGGTGACGGGTTGTCACGGATGTGCCCTTTCTATTGGTCCCATCCCCTCTCTCTAGACCCCTGTTACTGTGGCGACAGGGGGCCTTGAGTGACAGATGGTTGCTGAGGCGTGTCGGCGGTTGTTAGGAGTACTAAATGTGTCAATCCCAGTCACGGATATGAAGAGCTTAAAGGATCTGCGCATGGCCAAACAAAACACAAACCACAGGGAGGGCGAGTGCTAGAATATGGACCTAAATACATATGATACAGTATAGGGGTTTGAGTTACTTCAGTATTCAAGAGTTGACATGTTCCCCAAGAGGGATTCATTAGAAGGAATTTATGTCACTTGAAAGAGTACATAGTGTATAATATAACCACTTTATCACCAAATGCATGCTGGGATTGGCTTCAGCGTGCTGCAACACCACACATGGTAAGTAGTTATGTACAGTGCATGGATGTGAATAAATAATATATGGATGTGAGCACTAATTACACTTTGAAGTACACTAAGTCTTTTGAAATACAAACCAAGTGACATGTGCTTTAAAAACCTTGTGTATATTTAGCTGTTCATTCACTTTTAAAAGATGCTGTCATAACATACGATACCACAGTGATCTTAATATAAACTATATTTTTGATTGTGTCACTATTGTTAACTAAACCTGCTCAAAATGTATTCATTTGGGGGACACATTGCAGAATAATATGACAAGATCTAATATTTAAGCAAAATGTTTACTGTCAACGTATTTCATTGGATTGGATAAAAAAATCTTTCCTTCAAAATAAATTTGACAAAGCAATGTATTCTTACAAGTCACATGCACCATAGTACTATAACTACATACTCCACACTGGAATGGGGATGTAATAAATGCTGTACACTGCTCTATGATTTGAGTCTTAAATACACATTGAGGTACAAATCCACAACCACTTGAATGGTCTGTGTCTTTTCCCCAAGAAGTCCAAGGCTGGCCTGAGAGAAAGAGAGACATAAGTGATGTTGACATACCTGACCATTCAGAGAAGGTTAACTCTGTGTTCAGTGAACAGTCTGGACATCTGACAGAGACAATTTAAAGTGAATGTGCCGACGGACATAACAGACAAGCATGTTCCTGATCCAAAATGCTGAACTCTTGCGTTCTAATGTCAGACATCTAATCTAGAGCGCTACATCCCAATATAAACAGTCTAGTAGTAAATAACAGTGAGATCTTACACTGTAGTTTCAATGCAGGGAGAAAAAAAAATACTGTACATCTCTGCACCTCATCTACTCCTCTCTCTCTCTCTCTCTCTCTCTCTCTCTCTCTCTCACACACACACACACACACACACACACTCAAAAAGCCTGTGCGCACATGCAGGAGCACTGAATAAGTCAAAGGGAACACAAACTTATAGGTTTTTTCCTGAGGCTCTCCTTCTAGGACTTGTTGAAAAGGAGATTCCTCCAACATGATGTCAGTCCTTCACACAGCACACCCAAAAATCCCAACCGTATGCATGTATTGCATTTTTTTTTCAAGCAAGCTGCATCTGACCACAGCAATGGTCACATCCCACTTTTTGCACCCTACTAAATAGCAGGGACGCATGGGTATTGGAACACAGGGCATGTTTCACTTCACTTTGGTGTTTTGACTGAAATAAAAAACAAAGGCATTTAATAAGAAAGTTTGTTTGTTTGTTTGTAACCTTTATTTAACCTCGAAAGATCAATTGAGGGGTGACCCTCTTTTACAATGACGTCGAGTACAGATACACAATATACAATGAGAATACATAACAAGTTTACACACACACACACACACACACAGACAACAACAATTTAAAACATTCAGATCAATTGAATGAAATAAATAATAGCCTAATTAAAACAGTTACAAGTGTGGAGGGGTTGATTCAAAATAATACTTTTAAATTGGTTAACAGATATGAGTGTATTTATTTTAATTGTATGTTGTAGGCTGTTCCAGGAGTCAGGGGCACTATAGCTAAAAGCGGTTTTACCAAGCTCAGACCGGGCATAGGGGACATATAACATGATCATGTCAGTTGAGCGGGTTTGATAAAGCCCATCTGAAATAAGCAGCATTTCTGTCAGATAGAGTGGTAGCTTTCCAGTCAGAGCTTTATATATAAAAATATGCCAATGTGCATCACGTCTCTCCTTAAGGGAGGACCACCCAACCTTTTCATATAAAACACAATGGTGTGTATCATAAGCATCTCCTGTAATGAATCTCAAAGCAGAGTGAAATACAGAGTCAAGGAGTTTAAGGCATGAACGAGATGCATGCCGATAAACCACATCACCGTAATCAAGGACAGACATAAAAACTGCCTCAATAATCCTTTTCCTACTAAACAACGGGAAGGTAGCTTTATTCCTATAAAAATATCCAATCTTTTGTCGCAGACGACAGACAAGATTTTTTATGTGAAATGTAAAAGAGAGTTTTTCATCTAGCCAGATACCAAGGTACTTATATTCAGAGACTCTCTCGATCAAAGAACCGTTCACAGCATAGATGCATGCACTATTGTCTAAATCTCTAGCCCTAGAGAACAACATGAATTTAGTTTTAGTCTGGTTAAGGACAAGTTTAAGTGAAATAAGAGCATTCTGAAGAGCATTAAAGGACAGTTGCAGGTTCTCAATAGCTGACTTTGCAGAGTCAGCAACACAATACAAGATGGTGTCATCAGCATATAAATGGATTTGACAACCACTGACAAGAGACACAATATCATTGATGTAGATGGTGAATAGTACCGGACCTAAAATTGAACCTTGTGGAACACCTTTGGTTATGGGTAAGAAACCAGATTGGATATTACCTAGCTTCACACATTGAGATCGGTCAGAAAGGTAATTACTGAACCAGCTACACGCATTTTCACTAATACCAATGTTAGCCAATTTATCTAATAGTAAAGAATGGTCTACTGTATCAAAGGCTTTACTGAGATCAATAAAGAGGGCAAAGTAAAACAACCAGAATCACTAAACATGATGTCGTGATGTCAGATGAAAGAATAATTCTACAGGAAGTAGGTATATACAGTATAGTGCTGGTGATTAAAACTAAGATCAGGTAACTTTAAAACTCCTACGCTGGCTGTCCATAGAAAGCCCTTTAGGCAGCACATTCTGATGATTCTGAACAGTTGAACTGAATGATCAATTACCGAAACAGCAGCCAAACTAAAGTTAGTCCTTCCTCCCTGTAATCTGCCTTATACACCCCTGATTAGTTGTAGTGAAGCGCTTTAATGCTGCTTAGGTATTATATGGACTGAAAAAGGCCATGCAGAGGGAGGGAAGAACATTTACCCTGGCAGCACCGAAAGTAGACATTTACTGAGATTTAACGGTAGACTTGGGAGTCTTGCATCACCGGGGAACACAGCAAAAAGAGAGCGAAAGAGAAAAAGAGAGCGATTCATGTTTCACGTTGATTCTGGTATCATTCATTACTGTACACAACTCCTCTTCAATCGCTCACTCCTCTTCCTCTTCAGTAGGCTACTATCTTTATTTCCTTAATAATTACCTTACTGACTTATAAACTGTGTGCATTCCGTATAGGCATTTGCCAAGTGTGCTTAAGGAAAAAGACATTGATGTAGTCTAATCTGCTATGGGTCCATTCGATTGAATGTGAATTTATGGAACAGCACAACCTCATTCAGTGCCACTGCACACATTCACGTACCCCTGGGGCACAGCTTTGGATTGACAAGCACAGGGGAAGACTAAAGGTATGAGCAAAATAGGATAGTTAACCTGATAATGTAGGAACACAATGTTAAAAAAGAAAAAAAGTCAATGACAGTCAAAATTGCACTTCATGCATCACTGTCACTGAAGATAGCGAGAGAGAATCTCATCAGTAACAACGGAAAAATAACCACTTTTTATAAACTGCCTAGCTATTTCAACCAAGCTCATTGCAGTCCAAATTGTATGTTTTTTTTATGAGTAAGAAGACCGTCTTCATCAGATTGATAAGCCACAACAAACTGATTTACTTATACCGCCTACCACCGAAGAAGTTGTGAAAATTAAAGTACATGAGCTCCATGCTTGTAAACCAAGCTGGCTTTCAAAGCCTGTTTGGTGTGTTTCTCTCCTTCCGAAAGGATTTCCAGCAGACTACATGATACAAGGGTTGGATACAAGACGCAATGCTGCTTCCAAAGTCAATGTTAGAAATGACATTTTAAAGGAACTGTTTAATATGTATTATAAAACATGTAACCACCACACATTTACCAAATACATAGAAAAGAAAAATCTTTACAATGCAGGTTTGTTCTGATTAAATGAGCCAGGCTTTCTACTATAACCTGCTGTGACAAAGGGATGTTATTGTGCATTGCTGGCTCACTGGCACACATAGGGCACCTACATGGAATAGAGCCGGTGTTAATGTTATTGCACTTGTCTGCTGTAAGAAAGATCTGTTCCTAGCGATCTCACACACTTTCACTGTGTGTGTGATTTCATCTTTAGTTGCTATAGGTAAGAAATCATATGCTCCTGCCAGAGCATATGACTTTTTTCACTTTGCTTAGTGGCCCTACATTCTTTTTTCAGTTTTACACCTTGAGATTGAAGATACTCTGAAACTTAACCCCAAGACATGATATTCATATTTCTTTCTGAGGACATCTTTATCACTGCAAAGACAATGTCAATACACCTGATGGGAAATCCTATAAGAAAAATAATGCTCTTGTAAACTGCAGAACTTGCCTAGAGTTCTTGTTTTCTCCCTCCAGTGCCAGTTTAGTTTGGGGGTGGGGGCAGGTTATGAATATTTCTGGTATAGTAAAAACAAAACAAATCGGAACAGCTATTGCAACCCATATGAGCTGAAAACCAAACACCTTACTATCTGATCTACTCCTGTCACGCTCTCAGTGAGTGAGTGCGAGCCGGCATTGATGATAGAGCGGAAATAATCGGGGGGCCGTTTCAAATCCTCTCTTGTGCAAAAGTAAACAGTATTTTTCCAGTCTTTAAGGAAATCTCCATATCAAAGTGCACGAAATGCATAATTGTGTGCCCCCTTACACCTTGTTACTTTGAAATGCTAATGATGGCTGTGGTTCGTGCTTGGTGTGGGTGTGTGTGTGTGTTTGAGAGAGCATGTGCGGCGGAATGTGACTGGTTTTTTATAGCCTTGCTGCTGAATGACATCTTCAGCTCATATTTGTCTCATTAGCTCTCATTTGTCACATTTGTACACACGCACACACAAACATACACGCACACACACCCTAATATCTGAGAAACAATAGCTCTCTCTCTCTCTTTCTCACTCTTTCTCTAAAACACAAACACACACACACACAC
>NC_137216.1:13700517-13750517 GCF_949987685.1 Ammodytes marinus | reverse complement strand
TGGAGCGCCCAAATAAAATGATTTTTTTTCGATCTGCAGTATGCATTTCACTAGGATGCCATATTTTTTCAAAATACTTTACAAGTAAATACATGCAGTGTTTTTGTTTGTTTCCTTCCTTCTTGGAATGTAAGTTGTATTGAGTAACATTGATGTGTTTAAGCACTGTTCAGGAACGATGAGTTATTGGCAAAAAGTTAACTTCATTGTGAATAGTTCAATGTTATCTTGTAAAATGTAGTGTTAGGCCAAACTAAAACATATAGTGCTCGATGGTGTTTTGTCCCCCCAACTCGGAGGCAGTGCTGCTTGGAGCTGTCTGGAAGGCACTAACTCTAACCCTAATCATAACCCTAACCCTAACCTTAACTGTTGTCCTCCCTTCCAGGCAGCTGCCTTGGAGGCTTCGTTGGGAGGACAAAACACCAAACACCACATATTGTACCGGGATATGGGGAATGTTTGGAGGGATCAAAAAATTGGATACTGTCCAACCCTAATTGAAGCTATCAAAAGAAACACCTGACATGTTTGTGTGTGTGTTTGTGTCAGGGACCCCAGAGAGCTGTGTGGGAGACGCTGAGGGGATTGGATAGCAGTGTGTGATGACTTAAGGGGCCAAGGGGTGGGCTGGATCAGGTGGCACATTAGGTGGATGGACCACTAGTTTGCAGTAAGTACACCCACCCCCACACCCACACACACACAGGAAATATTACAAGCTATATACAGACAGTATACAGTCATGCATACCAACTGACAGAAGCAGGAAGACGCACATGCAAGTCATTCAACCTCACACAAACACAGCCTGCCACAAAAATGTGCTTTCCTCCTCTGACCTTCTCCTGACTCATCTTGACCTGGCAGGAACCCCTAACCATTAGCAGACTGCATGCACGCGCGTGTGTGCACGCACACCCGTATCATCCTCAGCTGTTCCGCTCATTCAATCCTCCTCCTCCCCAGTCTTCAGCTGCTTGCCTGGGCTGACTTCTCTCTCTGCAATGTCTTCACAGCTCTATCATAGGCCTAACTTCACATCTCCACCGGGTATTCCCTCACTCGCGGCCATTGCATTTTATTCAAGCGTTAATTAGCCGGTCCCATTGACTGCCGGCAGTTTCACTTTTGTCTTCGACTACATTAAATAACAGGATGAAACGGGAAAGTTGTTATCCCTGTAGAACAAATGACAAACTGCAGAGAAGTTGACATTGTCCTTTCCCTTTGATCTGAGCACTATTATCTTTAGTTGTAAAAAAGAACAACATTAGCCTCGTATGATTTCCTGACTTTGTTCTAGAGACAAAACAGACATCCTGATTTCAGAGGAAACGATAATATACAGTATCTGGTTTTCCATAAAAAAAAAGTGTATCTTCTTATCTTCAATGTAGTATGCGGTGTACACATTGCTGCTCTAGGAAGTCATAAGTAATCTAATTACTTTTGAAATAAGTACTTAGTTCTTAAAACTCACATACGCTGTGATTTTTTTTTTATCGTTTCCGTCCACATACAGTACACAGGACGTTGCTCAACGGGAGAGAGAGAGAGCTATCAGTAACAAAGACAAACATTCATCAAATTCCCCTCAGACAATGCATAATTCATCACATAGGGATTTGAATTATATATATATATATATATGGATCATCAAATATTTACAGTATTTGCGTTTTTCAAGAACATGGCCCAGGATGTGGTCTTTCTCTGGATTGGCTCAAATGTGGCAGAGGGGGAAAAAGACAAGAAGAAACATGGGTTTTCAGTTTCAGGGGGATACACATTACAAGATGATGAAATCTTTTCTCCCACTTCTCCTCATGACTTCATTTTCAATCACCCGCTGGCACGGCTGGGTGATTCAGTGTTTGGTCGTGTGTACATTAAACATACATTAAGCAAGATATGTTGCTTTTATTAGCCAACTTTATGATACATATGCCAACAGATTTGAAGCCCTGAGCAGACTGATGGCAAATTCAAATATGGTTAAAAAAACAAAAAACAAAGAGGATGAAGGTGTACTGACAAGTGTTAAACCGCTGTAAGCCGGTATAGACACATATGCACACAGTTGTCATCCAAGCCCACCTTGTGTCAGACAAAGCTGGATCTCTTTAGATTCCAGGCCAAGAAACACAGATGGGTGAAATAATGAGATCATACAGTGAAGCCACATATTCAAATAAAATCTATAAAAAAATAAAAAAATAAATCCAACCTTTGTGAAGAAAGACTATAAGAGATGGTGTTTGTGTTTTTTTTTCATCCCTGCTGAAATTGCTCCAGTGAATAGTGGATTTATCCCTCCCAAAATAGATGGATTTTCTGATGATAACAAGCAGATTTACTGTGTGTGTGTGTGTGTGTGTGTGTGTGTGTGTGTGTGTGTGTGCACACGCTGACACGTGTAGGTTATTTCTCTTTAAAGGAGATTAAACCTTTACATCTTACTCAGAAATGATCCTTCTTACATACACATGCACACACACACACACACACCAGTACACTCTTGCGCTGCAGGGGAGAGTGAATTGAGAGTGGGCCAAATGAGAGGGATGGAGGAAAGCCCCCTGCTGGGTTGAGGATAGAGCAAATTAAAGAGAGAAAAACAGAGTGAGACATTGGACATAGATAGAAAAGATAGGGAGGTGAGTAAGACAGATGTAACATGCCACAGTGGGTCAGATAACGATTCAATGATGGGGAGAGAGACAGAAAGAAATCTGATACTCTCTTTTCTCTCTCTCTCTCTCCTCTGTGTGTGTCTATCTCTCTCTCTCATGGAGCCACTGAGTCTTGCAGACGAGCATGCAGCTGTCAGCAACTCACCCTCCGTCTGTCCATGGCAGCTCAGCAACACACAACCCTTCCATACATTTGAATAAAAGATCACTGTTTGCTTGGGTTGTATTGGTAGATTAAATGCGTGGTTTGAAACGTTTGCTGAAGAACAAACTACTGTAAAGATGAAAAGGCTTGAACACAACAACAACAACAAGAAACTAGCTGGTAGCTGTGTGAGGCTATACTTTGGCACAGCAGTGTTTGAGCTGATACTAATGCATGCTAACACACGCCGGGATAGAAGCCGGGGAAAGGATGACAGACAGACTTACTGACATTGCCATCTTTCACAGAAATTGCTAGCGGTGTTAAAACAGCGTCTATTATTATGAGTACAGTGTAACACAATGATCTTGAATCAATAATTAGAGCCAGTAGTTCAACATGCATATTTATTGGAGAGACTCCACTCCATTGTCAAATTTTACACAGTTAAGGAAATCTCTGCAGCCCTGGAGGGTCCAGCTATCAGCGGAAAATAGTGAGTGGATAATTCCTCTTCAACCTCAGCTTGTACTCTTTTATACTGGGAAGGCACACATACTCTGACTAGCACACACATGAAGGAACATTATAGCAGGGTTCACGCTTCGGGTGCTGAAGGCTGCAGATCTGTGATACACTTTTCTTTCAGTTTTTTTCTGGAAGCACCACACTTGGATTAGGTACTTGACAAGAAAGAAACAAACTTGATAACAGCTTCTAATGAAAAAAACCTGATTAGTTATAGAGAAAAAAAAATAATTGATAGGAGTCACAATTTAAAATGAATTAGATAAGGGGAATTCAAGGCTGATAAAGGAACAAAGGGATTTATGTGTTGATACGGCAATATGGCTCACTTGGGAATGTTACACAGGGCGTCTATTAAATGTGAGTGAATATCAAAACAAACTTAAACATCTGACAATTACATTTTGCTTTGTTTATTGCCAAGTGCATATACAGTACATCATGGATAATAAAGTACACAACCACTGATGTCTGCTGGCAAAAGATGCTTAGAAATCATCCACCAAATGATTTACTATGACTATGTTTAAGAAAGAACTGTATAATTCACTTTCTGAATCACCTTGGTGATTGGTGTAGCTCGGAAAACCAACGGAAAGCAAATATCAGCTGTGGATGCGTAGAGGATTTTTTTTAATAGTGAGCTGTACAGATCCAAAAGTTGGTATTTCATAGTGATACAGACCACCTGGAGGGTAACTCGCATGCTGAACTTACCAGAACAAAAAAGTATTAATTTACTTCAAGGCATGCTACATTAACTTCTAAAAAAGACCACATTGGGGCCACAGTAACTTTAATGGAGGTTAGTACAGATTAGGTTTATCTACTGAACCATTTCACACCAGGGAATATATCTGCAAGCGGTGGAGGACCTCTTTCATTCTCCATTCACTCGGTAATGCTAAAAAAATTGCTCATGAGAGAATGTTGTTCTTTTGGGAAACCAAGTGTGAGTTGTGGATAAAATGCAAATCACACAACACCCTCATTTATTGTTTTTCCAATGCAGGATAATGTGCAGAAATCCTTGCAATGCAGGAGCAATCAAGGAGAAAGATATGGACACACACAAGTGAGGAATAAAGCGTATAAAAGAGGGGAAGGGAAGGAGCAAGTGTGTCAGATGGAACAGGCAGATGGTTGGAGGATGCGTTTCCAATCAGCCTGGTGGTGATGGGGGTGAATCCTCAAGAACTAAATCCAGAGAGATACTTGCAATCAAAGCACACATCCTCGCTACAGGCCAGCCAGCCAAAAGGTTACGGTATACCTCCTCTTATCACAATATATCATGTGAGCTTAAGTAATATTGAGCACAATGGTTTTTCGCCGTAATCCTTCAAATAGGAAATGTAGTCCAACTACAGCTGATTTACATTATTTGGTGATAAATAGGATGTGATGCTGGACTGTTTTGTCGAAAGCAAATATCACAACGGAAAATGTGCACTGCTATTCAGCTCTCCAAATAAGACATGTCATACCACTACTTCTGCTGTTATGCTATTCTCTTTACTGGGCTTTTGTCAGTGGTGGAAGACAAATTGAGATCCTTTAGCCAATTCATTAAAATACATTTATTATCCACCAAATACATCTAATGTAAACATCCTCCTTGAGTGCTATCTTATTATACAGGACATGCAGTCTTAGATACTGATGCAACAATGCATGAGTGGCATTAGGCAATAGACAGAATGAGCCTACATTTAGTGACAGTAGAACAATATGCCGGTTAGGCTCATTTTTGACTTTTAATTGCCCCTAAGTAATGATAATAATTACAACAATAATAAATACTAATAATAATTTGACTTGTTGAACCCTTGTCTTTACTTTCATTGTGTTGGTACCGTAAAGGGAGGGGTAGAAGTGGGCACTTCTTTGACGTTGTGTTATGTGTAAACCGACTTCAGCTCAAGTGTTGCAACTAAGACAGGTATACAAATGTTTATGTGGTATGTGTGTGTGTCAGGTGTGGAGGGATGGGTGGGTTGGAGATGTCATCTTTAAGCTGCAGCTGCTTGCTGACATCATTACCACAGGACAGCTGAGAGCAGCTGCAAGGCCCAAGAGAGACAGACTGAGGCAGAGAGAGGAGCTCAGGTCACCAAAACTAACATTTTAAATCTCCCTATACCTTTTTCCGCTGTCACTAGTGTGTATTTCTCTTTCTGCGCATCTCTTCTGTAATAACCATAACCTTTTCCTGAACAAACTGACTGAATCACAAACTTTTAGGAGTATATTTCTGGGGCCTCCCACACATAATGCCAAAAATACAACACGGAGAGTAAATTGTAGCCATAAATGTGGTCCGGTCTGAGGTGCACTCAAACAACAATGATTGCTTTTTACAGCATGCTGGGTATTTACTATACTATGTAAGCACACTTACACAGAGCATCTGAGACAGACTGTGGTCTAGACACACTTGCGGCCAGTAAAGTAGATTTTCGTTACGAAAACCATGCCACAAAGCCAGGGGAAGCTACTGGCAGTGCAGACGGAGTCATGCAGATACACACATAAACACACACACACACACACACACCTTCCTCCATCTGTCTACTTAGCGGGTCAATCATAAGATCATTCACGCAGAGACGGACAGAGAGAGAGAGAGAGAGAGAGAGAGAGAGAGAGAGAGAGAGAGAGAGAGAGAGAGAGAGAGAGAGAGACTGAGAAGATATGTGTCCCGCTGGGGCCAAAAAAAGCATTCACATCCTCACAATGTGAACTGAGCTATTTTGAACCAGATTATACTGGACTAAAATGGGATTTTATTGAGCTAAACTGGATCATGTGAGTCTTAAATTTATTATACTGAATTTGTGGATTATACAGAACTGGATTATACAAGACGGATCAAGTCAGTATGTGGAGTGAGTAAGAATACGTGTCAGCGAATTTAAGTTGACTGAATCAGATTACTCTGCACTGATCCCAGTTTTACTGCACTGGAGAGATTTATGGTGGAATGACTGGTAATGCAATTTTAATGGGTTGAAACAAATTAGTTTAGTACAATAGAGGTATGTCAGCTCAAGTATCCTGTCAAGTCACGTCTGTCCTTTGCTCCTTTCTGTTCCATTTTGCTATCTCTCCAACCAAACTTAGTGCACTCTACATGTGAAGTGAGGTGTGGTGAAGTGACATCAACTCCCATGAGGTGCAGCAGAGCCTAGACGGTTTTTAAAATTGACTTTAGCCAAGATTAATGCTGACACAATTTATCAGTAAATGGATGAAGTAGCAGCGGATAATTCATAGAAAACTATTTCCAAGATATCTCAATGGCTTATGTCATTTATCAAGAATATTTAAGTTTTCTTACCTTTTTTTTCTTTTTTTTTTACATTTGATAGCTTAAATGATGAATCTGGGAAAAAAATGCCAGACTAGTCAATAATGATTTTTTTTTTAAATTAGACAATGTTTATGCAGTTCACAGAGCCTGATACAATCAGGCAACCTTTAATTACTTTAGTTCACATCAGTTAATTTCAGCTAAATAAAAGTTCATTTTAGATTATCCCATTTTATTCTTATGTAATTTTATTGGAAAGCTAGTGTGGTGAGATTCTTAAGAAGGGTTTCTGTGCAACATCATCTAATATATGCACGCGCATACACTGATAATATCGGTTGACTCAGCTACTGAAGTAGTCTTTTTGCCCCCTGGTTGCGCGCGCACCAGGTACTGTTTGTCCACAAGAAAAGCCGTCTATATTCTTTTCAATATTCAGTTCAACAAGTATTGCCTTTGCAGCCTACGCCTTATAGCTTATTCCTCTGTGCTTTGTGGAGTGACTCGATTAAACACACCCAATGTTTCCCTCCCTGCTTAATAGTTTGTGTGTGTGTGTGTGTGTGTGTGTGATTTCTGACCTTTGGAAATCTTAAAAGTTCCCCACTGGGATCTAAAGAGCAGCTTATCATTATCTGATTGGTATAATTCATTATATTACACTATGCTCTTTCTGGTACGTTGCTGTGAAATGTCTCATTGAGAAGGCAGGTCAAACAGTGGTGGCAAAGGAGACGCGCCCATGCGCGCACCACACGCCAAACACACACACACACACACACACACACACAGATGTCTGTAGAGCACCAGTGGGACACCAGACTACCCCACCTGTCAAATTATGGACCACCGGTGGCTAACGGATCAGTGTCTGTTGGTGTGTGCTGAATCCAATGAAGTGGAAAGCCAATGAAAAGAACAATCTTCATCTGCTTGTGAATATGTGTGTGTGTGTGTGTGTGTGTGTGTGTGTGTGTGCCTGCCTCATGAGCCCGACGGCAGTCATAAGATGCAATTATGAATAACAAGAGATCTTTATTCACGATTGACAACAGCAACACGCAAACATCTGCAGCCTTCAGAGCCATCTGTTGTTACAGACTGCTCAATCAGCCCGGTGTGTGTGTGTGTGTGTTGAATGCCACATATCTTCCTGTAAGACATAACCCATTGTCTTCTGAATGGGTGAATGTGTTATTGTGCGTGTGGTTTCTGAGAGCATGTACAGCTTTTGGCTGGGAAATATAGCCTGTCCTTGAATAGGAATGTCATGTCAGCAAAATTATTTTCTTTATCACAGTGAGAAAAAATGCAGAGCTATACGTACACACACAATCGAGCCTGATTACCGTCTCAACTATATGAGTAAAAAAAAACAATGCAAAAACCATGTAGAAAGGGGCCAACATTCACCCATGAACTGTCGATTATGCATTGTGACATGTAATGGAAGGATTCCTGGATGGATTTAGTAGTAAAGCAGTGCTTCAGTGAAGATGGTTGACATTTTACGTACAAATCAATGTGTCTTATTCTTTTGTGATCAACCTTTTATGGATTTAAAGATGCTGAACTGACAGCTTGAGCAGAGGGTTAGCATCCCAACTATAGGATCTCAACGCAACACTTACACTATGAAGGCTGTATCAATAAATAACCAAAATGTGTGCCTTTACACCCTTCATAAAACAAGAGCCATAGCCCACAAACTTTATAATTTGATCTGTTACCTTCACTCACACAAATACACACTCATCCATCTACTGATGTATCTTCTTTTGCAATCTCTTTGATGAATGATGTCATATTATTGACTTATAGGAGTCGGGATTATAGTAACCCCATGTAGTATGTGGGAGCTAAATGCCAGAGGCACAACAAAGTCGCACTAGACTACAGTCAACTCAAAACTCATTCTCAGTTTAGCTGTTATGTTACTTGAGCAGTTATTTTTTTAATTTTTGCCCAAGTCCTTTCTCTTGATTCACTTAAACGTACAATATGTCATTTTCCACCGCTAGCGAGCTCACAATGAAAACAATAACAAAAGACGGGGTTTGATGACGATTAACTTTATTATATCTGTCTCTACTGTCTACGCTTTGATAAAAGCATAAATAACAAAACAAAAAAAATCTAATTTTGTATTCAGAAGGGAATGCAAATCAGGGAGAACACTAACTACCGGCACATCCACTTTTTGCCATGGAAACAGACAATGTGGAAGACATCAATTATCAGTAGAAGAACCATCTACCGCATTTGCAATTGTCAACAAAACAATAGTGTTTGCCTTAAAAAGCTCACATCAGCTGGGTACTATACTGTGGTTGTGTGTGTGTGTGTGTGTGTGTGTTGGCATCAGTGTGTGTGTCCATACGCGCCATGCACCAAGGGACATGAGTGACTTATCTGGGACAGCGACATCACAGGAAACAACAGCGGTGGAAATTCAATTTTCTGCTGGCGATAGAAGAGGGAGCGAGAGCGTAACTGAAAAGGTGTGACTGCAGAGGTTTTCCTTTAACACAGCCGAGATCACATAACACTGAGAAGAATGGGCCGCCCGGAAAAGCCTCCATGCTGACATTGTTTTATGTCTTAAAAAGCCGTGTGAGAACGGGTGCGGCGTGTGCGTCCAAAGCTGCAGCAGCTGAATTCAGCAGATATAAAAGGAGCACTGTAGTGTCACTCAAAGCCAGAGGAAGAGAGAGAAGAAAAAAGAAAGATAGTCCGGAGAACAAAAGGGGTGTAAAACAAGAGGCACCAGCAGAACTAGAGAGTGGACATAAGTCAGTTGAAGAGGATAGCCGCTATAGCACTGTTTACTCTTTTATCACTTACAGGGTGTTTAAATTAAAAAAAGAAAGCTTTCTCCTAGCAGTCGACCCCTGCAGCCCTGCCTTGAGTCATAGAAGACATCAAAAGTTCTGCTGGATGGCTTTCTTTCAATGTCATGTAGCATTTACTGTATGTCCACCACCCAGCCAGTGATGTCACAGCAGGCGTTGTCCATCAGCTGTCAAAGGCAAAAACACCTGTCGTAGCATCACTTTTTTTTGGACGCAACCACAAGCGCTGAAACTAAAACCACAACTTTCTGCCAAGAACTCTGTGCGGGCATGACATTTTTTTAGAGACCCCATTTCATGCTTTGATAAGAGTGTGCAGCACCACTAGAGTTAGAGTTTCAAAGCAAAGACGCTACACTACAGCCAATAATGTGAGCATAACATCTGGGTTTACTTTAATAAGAGTTGTGTTATAGTATGGCAAATACATCTGAAAAGAGAACACTGCTTTGAAAGTTGAATTCAGAAGAAAAGCAGTGGCATCTATAAGGGTGCTAATTTTTTGCACATCACATGGTTGAGAGATGGGACTTTTCGGTATTTTTCGTGGCTTCAGGACACTTTCAGTGTGCTGTTAGAGGGTGGTAATAGCCTATTATAGGTCATCTTGGTAACAAGCACATGGGCTTTTCTCATTCCCTGTAAAAGCAGTGCTCTCTTACCAAGATGTACTGACAGTCTGGTAATGGAGAAAGTGGAGAGCAGCTTCTCTTGAGACGAAACAGTGCAGTGTTGCAAGTTGAGTTGGAGGAGCAGTGCAATTGTGCCATTGAGGATGAATAAAGTCTCCTTTTGTTATTTCTACAGTTTTTAAAAGTCAAAAGGGTTCTGTTTTTTGGAAACTATTATTAGCAATATGTTTTAAATCGGCAGCTGTTGGGCCTATTAGCCCGATAGGACTGTACAAATAGAGAAACTGAGTATCATCTGGCTTTGATGGTTCCAGATGGTTTTGAATGCATAAACTGGAAGAGTCTGCAAAAAAACGATCAGTTTGATTTGCGCAGGGAGACAGAAGCCTGTGCACTTTTTTCAGCAGCCTGGTGCTGTTAGATGTTATCAAAGGAACCACAGTGGATCTGGCTTGTGTAACTGTGACAGTGTGTAAACCACTCAAATTAGTACCTCAAATAAACACATACCTGCTGCCCTTCAGCCGAAAGGAAAAGCTTCAACGCTGTTCTGGAAAGAATTGAAGATTGATCTTAACTGGAAACATTCCCATAATAAAACAGTGATAAAATCATACTATTTTTCTGTTCAATTACTGGTTGCCAGTTGTCAACTGGTTGTTTCCTCAGCAAATCAGTAAAGTGAGTAACAAAAATAACAGTCATAGGTGACCATTCTTATCAGTCAGTTGTCGCTTTTTGTAAAAATACAAAAAGCGTATCAGTCTTTTGTATTTGATTTTTTTAATATTTCTTTGGGGGGAAACAATGTTTTATTTAAAAATGTAGTTACCAAGATACAGTTATTGTAGTTAAGTGTGTAATCTTTCATCTGGAAGCTTCCAAAACCGGTTTCAAAGCGAGACTGGTGCAATAGAAAAAGAGGACGCAAAAAGGAGTGTGAGATGGAAAAGGCGGAGTGCGTTGATGAGGAGAGAAATGGGGTTAATGCATGAAAGAATGTGTTTTCAGAGAGGAAAAGGGAAAGCCATGGCTTCAGGGTCTAGCACTGTCCCAGTTTTACTACAGTGCCAGTATCTCCCGTGGCTCTCCAGGACATTTCTACCCAGTTGATTAATGCTACCATCACAGCTATCGCCAGCGTCTTTGAAGACTGGAAATCAACAGTGCTGATCCACATAACATTTCTGTTCAACGCTGCACTCAGTTTAGCCCAGTTTAAGTCTTGATTGCCTGAGACAAACAGTTCTGGGACAGGATAGCATGAAGGTAGAATTAGGCCATGATAGCACAATACAGTTCAGGTTTAGGGATGCACATAGCGACTCATTTAGACTAGTTGACTATAAGCAAGAAAACCAAGTCAAAGTAAACTATAGCGTTGACACTTTTAGGAGCCCTTTAACCCTTAAGGCCCTGGAAACCCAAATGCACTAAATCCTTCAAAGTGTAATTTGGGGTGTAATCTGTTTTTAAGTACCGGTAAGCATCTGAAAAGAGCTAGGCATATTTGTCGATCCATATTAACAATATTGTCATTTAGGTTTTATGACAGTTACAGAAATTCGGTTAAATGAGGCGGGCTTTGATCTTGTTCTGAATACGTATTGAGCACTTTTAACCATCAAGGCAGTTCTCTGACAAAACGTTCTATAGAAATTATATAAAAGCTCTCTGGTCCCGCACAAACGATTTCTTTGTGCCTGAGCCAAAGTTTGTGAGACGCATTTTGCATTTTTGCAATAGACTTAGCTTACAATTTATCAACTATATCATTGTAATTTTCTACAGATCTACATGTATACACATTGATCTCTCTCTCTCTCTCTCTCTCTCTCTCTCTCTTTCTCATTATGCTCTTTTGCGCGGCCCTTGGCTGACCCTCCACTGCTGAAGATTTTCTAGATAATTACCAAGCAGTAAATGTAAATGCCGCTGTAACATGCCGCACACCATATATTATTAAGATTGTACACATTAAGATAACGGCCATGTCATCAGACAAAAAGGTACAGGAGGATTGTCAACACATCAATCACTAGTGAAGTAAATCCACGTAAGAGCTCTTTTGCTGGGCAGAAATAGTTATTGTAAGTTCCGAACGACTCTGGAACAGCATTTTGTGTTCTAGACCTGGCTAGAGCATCATTATTGTCACTTTACTTTTTGGCCCAACACTGGTCATATCTGTGCTTTTACAAGTACTGATATGAGTTTAAGGTAGGCTATTTCTTAGTGGTGTGGCGACTGTTCCACAATAGGCCTTATACACA
The DNA here is from genome assembly GCF_949987685.1 of Ammodytes marinus. Classification (NCBI taxonomy): domain Eukaryota; kingdom Metazoa; phylum Chordata; class Actinopteri; order Uranoscopiformes; family Ammodytidae; genus Ammodytes; species Ammodytes marinus. The sequence continues at coordinate 13,738,078 of NC_137216.1, read as the reverse complement.
ATACCTTCTTTTGTTGCACATCTGTGTCAGTTCCCGAAAATACTCCGTAAATTGACCAACGTTGCTTCAGGCACTGCAGCACAAATGCAACATTTTCCTTGCCTTACACATGCTTGTTGTTGCTGGGCGTACACACAGTTGCCTTGGTCCTCTTCATGAATTTGTAAACTTAGGCAATTTTGATTTGGCATTGATAGATCTTTCAGCCCTAGTTTGAACACAATGGTTTTCTTAAAGCAGAAGTCACTTCTTTTTTTTTGTCATTTTGTTAAGATTAGACAGCTTTATGGTTTCAAAGATGGTTTTAGTTAACTAGCGTTTTTTATTTATGACTTCTAATGAGCAGAAACTATTTCCTCTCAAAACATATGTGACTTTTCTTGTCTGGATTGAAGAGTTTTCTCTTTTGTGAGATCTTTGTGAGTCAGACTGATAATGAGAGCCAATACTGACATCTGTTATTAAACTCTTATGGGAAGCAATAAGCACACAATACTGGGCTCCTTCTGAAGAAAAACTGTGAAAGATACTGTTTCTGCAACTTTGATTGTAAGGCTGCAATTTGCAAAACCCTGAAAAGTAACATGAATAACTTGTTGACTGTATGAGAGGCCATTTTCTATCTTTCCATTCAACCCCTTCAAGTCACTTCCATCCTATTCCTTCATACAACGTAGTGTTTGAAAACTGTCAGCGTATGTATTTATTATTATTATCATATTGCTAAACATAACATGGAAGAACATGGATGAAGCATGAAATGCTTCATCCAAGATTGAAAAGATGTTAACAATCAAGTCACAAGTTTACATAGGGAGAGGATCCATCATGACTTTCTTTAAGATACTTTGTTGAGATAGAAACATATCGACACACACACACACACACACACAGTTTCTCATCTTCTGTGTCTATCATATAGCCTTAGAGGTTTAGGGATTAGAGTTCTGTTATCAGTCACAAATAGGCTCTGCTTGGATACATTATCATACGAGAAAAAGTAATCAAACTATATAATAGAGAATAGCATGTCTGTTTGGGTGTTTGTGTCACTCCTATTCTAACCTCTCCCTGTCCCCATACCCAACCCTTACCGCACCCAGTTGTGATGCCTGAACCTAAATCGCCAAATTTCAGGATCATCAGGATGTGGGACCATCAGGCTGTGGGAACATAGAGATGACCCTAGAAAAAAAAGACACCCAGAACTGGAGAATAGAATAAATAAAGATGTTGTGTTTGTATTCAAACTGACTCCTGTTTTCTCTAGCTGCATTAAGAAACCACAAGTCTGTTTCAAAAACCACATGACAAACAGTAGTCAGGGAGAGGAGGGGGTGAGACAAAAACATGAGCGAGACAGAAGGATGAAACGGCAAACGAAAAAAACGCTTCAAAGGGGAACCACAAAAATTAGGGAAAATAAATAGTCAGGAGTTACACTGTAACCATGGCCATAAGGGTGGTGATGACAGAGGAAATAGATTCATCCAAGGCAATATGATGGCAAAGATCAAACACAAGTACAATAGACAATGCTTTGCCACAGCAGGCATAGCTAACACACCACTCATTATTTCACAGAGGGACTACAAGGTTCTCTGTTCTAGATATAGGCCTGATATCAAAGCGCTATTAACATTAAAAATACACGATGGTCACGCTACAAAGGCAGCCAGCTTGAATGAACGGATGGGATATTGGACGTGCCGCTATGAGGTTTTTCTCGATTGGCAGCGATTAAATGCGGCCCTTTGCCAGACAACAGCCCTGTAACGGACCTACGGTGTTTTAATAGTTGCTGGCAGGACTGGGCAATGGAAGCCGGAGATGAGTTTGGACGTGGGCCAGTGTGTCTGAGTGAGGAGTGGACGGATGGAGAGAATGAATGGAGAGAGAGCCGAGTGGAGAAGTGGCTGCAATCATTCCCTAGAAGTCTCTCTCCGGGCGGACAAACATCGCTCAAAGACATGGACGAGCATAATGAAAAAGAGAGAGAGAGAGGGAGAGATAGAGAGAGAGAGAGAGAGAGAGAGAGAGGGAGCGGAGAAAGGAGAAAGGAGAAAATGAAAGATGAAAGAGATGACAGTGATGAACAGCGGCAGAGAAACACACGGAGGGCTTTGCTACTCAGACAGAATACTAACTTTTCTAGTTTGAACTGTCAACACGTGTGCCGGTTAAATAAAGTGATACGTACATATCATTATACACTAGTTGCATACATCTTTAAACACCTCTCCTTGTAAGATGTTTCGACTGTGTTTAACGGGCATCTATTATACTGTAGATTTAGCGTTGTCATTCCTTTACTTTAATGGTTGAGTGATGTCATGTAAGTCCGACCAAAATAGAAGACCTCTCATTTTAGCATTGAACGTCTAGAATAAAGTTCTATTGAGTTACGTCGTTGGAAAAAGTACTGTTTTGGGAGCTTGAAACTAGTATCGAGAGAGATACTGCACTACTTACAGTATACTTTCTCTGCCTCTGCTGCTTTTTCCTCTTATCGAAATCGTTTCTGTTGTGAAGTGGTCTATTAACCTAGTGGAGTACATACTAAATATTTAATATCTAAAAATTAAAAATGTTTGTGATTATTTACATCCTCCTTGTTCTGTTATTTAACTTTTAACAGTATTAAGTTTAGGGTTGTTTGACACTTGAAAAGCGGTACATTTCACATGATGTTTCCTTAATCAAAGTTTTGCTATGTGGTTTTATCACAATTTAGTCACCTATATCATGTTTTATAGCATTATATCTTCTATTTAACCAATATACAGTATATTGAGGATATTGAAGGGCAGTTAGTGGGTAGTATGTCACTCTTGCTGTCAGGCTGTGGGACAGAAGAGGGTAAAAGACTTGTAAAGATGACGGATGATGGAGGGGAGAAGAGTATGTGAGATTGATTCCGGCTGTGATTTACAACAGAATAATCATTGCAACATCTCTACCAGTCTCTCTGGAAATTAGGTGTAGAGTCAAAATGGTGTACCATACACCACACACACAAAGCAAATGATTTATTGACTCGCACAGGATAGGGAAAGATCCACCCACACCACACATTCCAAAATCCCTCCAAGCGCACCAAAACAACTAACAAAAGCATGCATAGTTATTTTCTGTGGCTTGGTCATTTTAGTCAGGGCCACTCCAAGCTTCTGAACTTGTGCAAAAATGCAGCTCTAGCTAGCGGAACACTATCAGACTGAATCTCCTCAATAAGTGGATGAAACTGTGTGTTTAGGGTTTATGTTAGAGCAGTGAGTCATTTTCTCAGGTTGAATGACTCAAAAGTATCCCACCCTAACAAACTGTTAGGCTGTACATGTTTCTGTTTACCCCCAAATAAAGTATATAGTCAGGTTTGAACATCTGTCACCTAGTTTGGCTAACAAGCTAACGTCAGCTAACGATACCGAGTTATACAGGAGAATACATATTTGAAAGCGATACAGAATGCCTGAGAGCCTTACTGCGTTATAGTATTTCATTACATTTGTGTCACTGGGTACCTGCATATCGTACTTTCCTTTACATAAATAATGACATTTCCACCATAAATTGATGTAGAAAATAGCACAAATTGGTGCATAGAAATTGTATAGAATGCAGGTAATGAAATGGGTGTGCTCAAAATCTTCTGGGGGAGGACCACCAGACCCCCTTCAATGTGGAAAACAAAACCTGCACCCATGATCAGAAGGTGATTGTGTAACCCCCTTACACAATCAGCAAGGTAAACAAACCTTTTCAGAATTCCTCTTCTCAGAGTTGCCCATAGAGAAGCTCCCACATAGTCTCTCTTGCATACTAATACATGTGGGCCCTTTAGCAGGCACCGTGGGAAATCAAACCACGTGAATGGAGAGTTATTATGATTTCACTGGACTATATTGTCTATTGGTTATTCAAGAACAACAACAATCACACCGTTTACCCAAAGCAGCCTCACCTCGTCAACGTTAAGATGTTTGGACGGTTTTCATCATGTTGGATTCTTTGTGTTTTAACACATGCACTACTTTTACAGCTATCTCTAACTACTGTCGTTCAGCATTTACCTACACATTCTTACAACATGAGCTGTGATATTTGTTTGCAATTAATCGTAAACAAACAATAACTTCACCAAGGAAACTGACACTATAGCCTGTAGCCAACCACCAGCCCTTACAATACATTGTATACTAGTACTGGCTCATTTGTAAATTGTATTGAAATTCTGATACATCAAACGGATTCCATGAATTTTAATCCGGAGTTAAGAATGTCAGGGAAAAATATTTCGCCACAAACAAACATTTTGCTTTTATTTCCGTGTTGGGCGTTTATTTATTTATAATAGTGACGTACATTTGAGCTGCAGACTGGTCTGTGGATGTTGCCATGGCAATGTGTCTATATCGATATGTCATCATTTACCCTCTCGCTTCCTTCCTCCCTACCTCTCTCTCTCTCTCTCTCTCTCTCTCTCTCTCTCTCTCTGTCTGTTTCTTTAAGTGACACTTGATAGCTAGATTAAACTGGGCAAAGGTCAGAGATTTAGTGGCCGTGTAATAACCGGAGGAAAATGGCGAGCGGCTTAGTGGCCCTTGAGAGTGTTAATCGTTTTTACATTTAAGAGCAGCGACGTTTGATTGCACCACCAGTGTTTCCATTGTTCCCAGTCTAAGCAGAACACAGCTGGATTGACAGGGGTAATTGACCTCTCTTTTTCTCTACTTACATAATCCCTGTCCTGAAAGAGAGAAAACTGCCAGATCCCTCTCATACATACACACACACACCCAAGACCCCGAGCCAGAAATTCACTACATATCTGCCACTAGGCTCCTTAGCGTTTTCCTTCCAAGTTTTCCTGCACTCTCACTTTCCCTTTTCTAACATGCTGCCACGACCAGCTACACACACCCTTTAAACATACACACATCAACCACAAATCCAGCACTAAAAAAGGTTGAGAAATTCTACTAAAAAACATATCGCAGCCACACACACACACATGAGGATTTCCATACTGTACATTGAAAAGGCTAAGCGCATTCACTTCTAAGTACACATTCAAACCACCATCAAACACCACACCAACATGCGTGTGCCAATTCAAATATGTACACATACACACACAAACACACACACACACACACACACACACACACACACACACACACACACACACACACACACACACACACACACACACACACACACACACACACACACACACACACACACACACACACACACACACGCACACACACACACTGAGAGAGCCAGGAGTGGATGATTGGAGACAGACGTCAGAGTGGAAAGCTGATCACAGTTGTACTACAGCCATGGACACTGTGGATCAGTGTGTCCCAAAATAACCTCAAATGTTCTTATCTGACCCCTATTTTTTTAATATGCAAGCAGTGCACATTGAACTGCACTAATATTCCGGTCAGTAAATGTATGGTGACAAACATATGTTGATCTCATGGTGTCACTAAACTCATTGAATTATATGTTATGAAATCCCTGGTATGTTTTTGTTGAGATTATAACAAGCATAATTTAACAACTATGAATAAGAAATATGATTTGGACATTTGAGTCCAACAAATCCTTTAGGAGGGACTGAACTACCTCAGAAAGTTCAACCAGTCCACAGCAAAGAAGAGGGGAAAAGAATGATTTGACAAAAATCCATAAACACTGCTGGAGATGAATTGAAGCTGAGAGCTGTGAGATTGAACAGCAGGTCGATGAAGAAGGAGACCTGTATCTGCTGCCATGTTTCCAATTGCTCCTCAGATTTGTGCGTATGTGTATATGTCCAGGAATGTGTGTGTGTGTGTGTGTGTGTGTGTGTGTGTGTGTGTGTGTGTGTGTGTGTACACTGATCTCTCTTCTCTACTCTAGCCAGACTCTGTTTCCTGCCAAGTTTAAAGTGGGAGCATTTCAACATCTCTCTATTACAGAGAAAGATGAGGAGGAGAAGGAGGAGGAGGATGGAGGAGACATTTTTTTGCGACAAGTCAGGAAGGAACTAAAACGTATTAACACACCACATATACACATGCCTGCACGGTCTGACACCTGGAGAAACCGCAGTGTGTTTCCATGAATGTCTCCCCCCCCCCCCCCCCCCCCACACACCGAGAGAATCAGTTCCACTTCTTCAAGCACATCAACCTGTGGATCTGCTATTACAACAGACACACATATAACGAGGCATGCCACTGGAGGAGTGAGCACACTCCAATCACCAAAGTAAAACCCTATGACTAACCTATGAATCGTAATGTTTTTTTCCCCCACATCGCACTGCAGCTACTTGTGGGTATATTCTGTACAAATGGATGGTCCCAGCTGGCAGCATGAGGTAACTCTGGTTTGATTCCGCATGTTGCCCGTTCCATTACTCATAAACCATGTAATTTGATGCGAGTACAGAAGCTGTGACTTTCTCACCAGGAAGTACAGCACACGAACACCCACCCACGTTGAGCGTGACTCTAGATGGTGCCCTTATTATCAAGCTGTTGCATTACACAGCATGGTGCACATTAGTGGCCAGCTCCCCTGTTGGCTAATGAACTTTCAGTAAACTTGAAATCATTCATTAAATATGGTAACAATTTCTAACAAGTGAAGAATTGTTATTAAGTGCACTAGCTCGAAGTCAAAAGTCAATTTGAATTAACTGCTCTTTTTTTCTGTAAGGAAATATAAACTTAATGATACTGTAGCTATTGTGCATAATTATACATTTTTAAAAAGAGGGCACAACTTTGGCGGACAAATCTAAAGAAACAGCATTTAGGCTTTGGTCTCTGGGTGGTCGACTCCAATGACAGAGTTTGAGTGACATTTGAGGGAATCGTTGCTAGGAGCTCTACTGAACAAGTGGTTTTGGAAGGCCTAATGTGCCGTTTGTATACCGCTGGAAATTTGGAAGCTCAAATTGCATGTGCAGACAAACCAAAACTTCTTGAAATGGGGAAAAGTCCAATGCAAGTGGTGCTATCATTACAGAAAAATTAATACAACTTGGTCCACAATTCAAAACGCAATGGATATACAGTGCTGACGTCTTACCAAAAATGTATTTAAATTTCTATGTGGCTTTGGTTAAACTTTCTTGTGTTGGAAATGTCTCCATGCTGTCCTGCTCATTGAATGTTCATGATGCCATGTTTTCAATTCAACCTTTCTAATATGCCACCACTCCCCTGTCTTTAATGTATTGGCTTGACCAGTGGTCAGCGACATCTCACCCTCATCTCCATAGTAACAATAAGACCAGACGTTACGGGGGGTTAACCCTTAACCTAATATGTGTGTGTGTATTTGTGCGACTGGGGGATGGGAATTGATGGGATTCCACCCATACCCCCGTGGGAATGGCAGTCAAGCTCCAAAGCTTGTTTAGGCCTTAACACCCATTATGCATCGACCCCCCCAAACTAAATAACACTCAAACACACACTATCTCATTACACCATCGACCGAGCTACAAACTGCCCTCAACCGCCACCCTGCCTCCATCCATCAATCCTTCATCTGACCCCACTCCTTCCATCTCCATACAGTATATGTAGGAGCAGGACCACGGCGGGGGCCAGGATGAGACTAATGTGAGATGAATTCACTCACATTCATGGACATAAGTAGTTAGTGGAACACTGGTATATAAGGAGAGGCCATAGTGACACATTAGCTGTTCAGACGAGGTTACGATTTTAACATGAGCAGATGGGATTGATCACCTTCTGCCAAAGTGTTGGCTTCCCTGGATCTTATGAATAAATTATTAACATGATAGCCAATGCGGTTTGTAACGTATAGCAAACATGTAAATAGATGATTCCTGCCCAAGTTCACAACTTGCATGTCACAGATCCAAACGCCATCTCTTACACATTTACGACAAGCTGATATTACCGGGTTTTTCACAAAGACAAATGAGAACAGTTTACAAATGATGAATGCTGGCTGTGGGCAGCTTCATTGCAAACCATTCAAAATACAAATCTGCCTTGTGTTTTGTATGGGGAGAAAATACAGCTAACATGGAAGCATGGGAATTGATGAATGCAGACGAAATGTTTGCATTTGTGCAGGGTGCAAACATACACACACACACACACACACACACACACACACACACAAATATGAATAACAAAGCAGCATGATACCCAAGAGATCCCAGGAGGCAAAGAGCACATACTTCTTGTTTTAACTACTTCTTAAATTGCAGCATGTGTGCGTATGAGTGTGTGTGTGTGTGTGTGAGTGTGTGTGTGTGTGTGTGTGTGTGGAGGGAAGCTTCATAAAGTGGTTGCACTGAAATGAATGAAGTTGTCATCACATGAACATCAGAGAAAAGGCGAGAGGAAGATGAGAAAGAATGAGTAAAATGCGACAGTGGAAGAAGAAGTGTTTGTGCGTGTGTGTGTGTTCTTTTCACAATCGGGGTTGAAAAGGGTTGAGAAGGCAGAGAGAGATCTTTCACTCACACACACAGACACACTTCACACTCTATTCATCTTGTGTGTGTGTGTGTGTGTGTGTGTGTGTGTTTGTGTGTGTGTGTGTGTGTGTGTGTGTGTGTGTGTGTGTGTGTGTGTGTGTGTGTGTGTGTGTGTGTGTGTGTGTGTGTGTGTGTGTGTGTGTGTGTGTGTGTGTGTGTGTGAATATACAGTGTCAGGCCTTCGTTCAGTATTTATGAAGTGAGGGGGTAATGTGGAGGTAATGACTGAGAGCTTGTTATTTACTGCCCGAGATCAGCAGTTTATAAGACTGTGTGAATGTGTGTGCACGTCTGTGTCTGTGGTTGTGGTTGTGTGTGAGAAACAATACAGAAGAATAAGGCTTCCTCACACTGGTTTAATGCAAAGGTGTGGGAGATATCAAGATTAACCATGAATGGAGTTGTAGAGCAGGAAATATGGTGAGAGACAGTATGTGTAAGTGTGCATGTTTTATTCATTTTGAAAGGTATTGAATATTTCGGTCAAAGGGCTTCCCTTTTCCTGGTTTTAAGGTTGATGTCAGAATTAGGGTTGGGTTAAGTGAGTGAGTATGTGTGTGTGTGTGTGTGTGTGTGTGTGTGTGTGTGTGTGTGTGTGTGTGTGTGTGTGTGTGTGTGTGTGTGTGTCTTCAGTACGATATAATACAATAGACACAGGTTTAAAGGATCATTACAGGGATTGGTAACAGACCATTTCCTTTTTTGGAACCCCTTAATCCTCTCTCTCTCACACACACACACACACACACTGTTGCAATGTCTCACTCCAGAGATCAAAGCCGGTGGCGTTGTTTCTGCTGTGCTTTGCCGTGGTAAGCTTGGGCGTCACCACAGCAACTAGCAGGTAAATACAGGTAAGGGAGCAGATGAAGGGGTCGGGGACCATTACGACTCAAGGCTTTGAAAGGAGTTGGACAGGGCAGAGTGTAAGACTGTGAATAGCAATGGGTTTCTCGCGTCTTTTTTTCTCCATCAGATATCTGTGCGATAACACTTGCAACCAGTCATGATGATGAAATTGTGCGTGTGTGAGTGGGTGCTCAGAACAAATCACCATCGGGTTACATCAGATGGATATGATGTGATTACTACTACCACAATGCTGGCTGTCTAACACAAATTGATGGTGGTGATGATGTGACATTTTGATTGTCAGGGCTTGTCTTCTTGAACATTAAAATAATCAAAATAAATGATGCGTAATACTTTCAATAATGTGCAAAAAACCAGACACTTGATAAAAAAAAAGCTATCCTTGACAGATGGAAAGATAAAAGGATCAGCTTTGAACGGGGAACGTGGGTTGGTCACTAAGGTGTAAAAGAGAAACAAAAGAGAGATGGCATCATGCATAAGCCCTCCACTCTCAAGGAACTACCGACTCCAAGTGTTGTTGACAGACAAATGCCTTATTTTTACCGTACTGTATGTTGTCTTGAATATTTTCTTGGTTTTCAAACTTTTGCACCAGTGCGAACAAAAGGCTCAGAATCAAAAATGTCTCTAAGCGACTGCATGATGTGCTGAAAGAAACAAATACACAAACGTGTGCAAGTCCATACCTCAGACAAGGCTGCATAAAACCTGGTTAATGATCCCATTTACCAGTTTAATGTCAGGAAAATTCACTCCTCTGTAACATGCACTAATCTATTTGATGTGTCAACAAACAGAAACAAATCTCAAAAAGTCCTTGCCATTCATGACAAATGACAACAGAAAGAGAAGCATGTTTTTGCCTCTAACATTCCCTATTTCTTTTTTCTTTTTCATTATGTTGATTTTGAGACTGGTTCCTGATGAATATCTTGTCGTGCTCCTAAAAAAAAAAAAAAAAAAAAAGCATTCCAGTCCCATTATTCAGTTTACATGACACTGGTGCATTGTTAAACACCTCCTCTGTTTTGCACACTGTGTGTGTGTGTGTGTGTGTGTGTGTGTGTGTGTGTGTGTGTGTGTGTGTGTGTGTGTGTGTGTGTGTGTGTGTGTGTGTGTGTCTGTGAGTTTTTTCTGTGAGAATTATCTGTGTTAAGATTTGACATATGAAGGAGTTGTGTTATTACAGTTAGTTTTTAGTGAATGGAAGAAAATAAATCGGATCAGATCAGTCTTGATAAACTGGTGTTGTTCAGAACACTTAGTCAACAACAGAGGCTCAAAGATCACAGAACAGCACGGGAAAGAGGTTTGCTCTTACTGCTGACTCGGCATGTCTGCCTCTCCTTCTATTTCCATAGCAACACATTCATTCTCATCTACAAACCCCTCCGAACCTGATGGAGAGTGTTCTGGTTGACCCGTGTGACTCCTTCAATGACGGTGTGTGTGTGTGTGTGTGTGTGTGTGTGTGTGTGTGTGTGTGTGTGTGTGTGTGTGTGTGTGTGTGTGTGTGTGTGTGTGTGTGTGTGTGTGTGTGTGTGTGTCCATGTGTATGGATGGGTGGTGTGTTACTGCATTAGTGTGTCTCTCAAATATAGATTTAACTCCCTTCGCGAGACCTCCTAGTCTGTGTGTAGGGGAGATGTGCACACACACACACACACACACACACTCTCTCTCTCACACACACACACACCACTGTTAAAGGAGATTAATTCACACTTTTATCACCACGCCTTGGTCCCAAGGGAGCCTGGAGGAGACTTGGGTATAGTGACTGCAGGGGATTGCAGAGGGTAATGGGTTGTAGGTGTGCGTGTGTGCGCGTGCGTGCGTGTTTGTGTGCATGTGTGTGTGCTTGTGTGTGTGTGCGTGTTTGTGTGCATGTGTGTGTGCTTGTGTGTGTGTCACTGGCAATAAAAGCTACATTCACAGTGGAGTGCTCTCCCCGTGGTGTCCTAAAACAAACACAGACTGACCACCACTAAGAAGTGAGTGTCACATGAATGCGCACCCCCCCCCCCCCCCTAAGGTTAAAACCCTTTCAGCCAAAACGTTCAGACAGCTTCTGAACTTCCTACATTTCATTCATGATGTCATACAGAGTTATACATACATGACAGTGAGTGACGACTGGCTGCTGTTTTCGCCGTTTCAAGTCAAAGCCCTTTTTGGACTCACGAAAAATGACTTTGCTGCCAGTTTCAGTCCAAACTTTTTCCTGTTGTTTGATGATGCCATAAACATTGATGCATCTCATCTCTTTTGTGCGAATGTGGTATATTATTTTTTTAAATTTTCAATCCACATGTACCAGGTATCAAAGTCTGCCTGCGGGGACCGGTAAAGATTATTGAGTGAATTGAAATGGAATGTTAAGGGTTTGGTGGGAATGTCGCTGAGGGTTTGGATTCCTGTTCATCGTCGCGAATGAGTGACTGCTCACCGCTGCTGCACTTCATCACGCCAAAGCGCTCCACTGCCTCAATCAATGGCTATAGCAGCTCTCCTGATAGTAGTCTTGTTGTGCTGAGTGTGTGTGTGTGTGTGTGTGTGTGTGTGTGTGTGTGTGTGTGTGTGTGTGTGTGTGTGTGTGTGTATGTGTGTGTGTGTGTGTGTGTGTGTGTAGGGGGGTGTCCCTCTCACCGGGGACGCCACTGCACTCGGCATAGAAAGCCGCAGAGAGCAAACACGTACACACCTGCCCCACCACGACCACCCTCGCTCACAGCCCAGAGAAATCCCTTTGCATTCATCAGTAAGCAGCACAGCATACATAACAACACACAGGCTCTCCTTAGAAAAATACAGTTTATCCGTCTTAACAAGTTACAGCACGAGGTATTATTGAGTCTGGGATTCTCGTCTTTCTTTGAAGGAAAACAAGTGAGAAAACAAAGCTGTCAGGGAAGCGAGGTCATGACTCCAGTTAGATTGTTTCTTCTCCACAAAGCATATTTCAACATTTCTTTTGAACAAACTGTTTCTGTGTGATCTATAATATTATAATATCTATAATAACTCTTCGAATGTGAGCAGCTGCATTTCTCGGATGTTTCCGCAATTGACAACACTAAAAGAACACCAATGAAATCCCAATGAGTAGCTATTTCTATCTCATCGCAACTGCCAGAAGTTTTGCAGGATTTTTCAGATTCCACTTTTGGAGGCGAGGCGACGGCCGTCATTTTTGGCAGCAGCAGCAGCACGGGACCCCGGATGATATCACACCTTCTGTCTCCTTGCCCACATTACAGCCACATTCTTCAACAACACCTCTCGGATTACGGGGCCACGAGACAATGCGTTTGGATGCACCGCATAGCAAGTAAACAAGGCTCTCTCTCTCTCTCTCTTCCATTGCATTCCTCTGCCATTGAGCTGCGGTTATGAAACCTCACAACTGCTGCCTGCCTGCAGCCTGTGGGCAACTGGGCTTCACCCAAGCCAATGACGGACAGGTGAATCCTCTCCATCTTTCTCCACACTTTGCATCTCTTCCTCTCCCTCGCTCATTTACTTCTGTTTAATTATATCTCAGTGGCATAGCAGGGAAAGACGCTCTCATTATGTTACCAAAGTAATGGCACATCAGGGAATACCACAGACACAAGTAATGATAATCCATTAAAACAATCAATATGGATCAGGAAATAGAAAACCACAGCAATGCACTTCTGCTGTTCTGGGGGATGTTTAGCTGTTTCCATGTCCCATAACTTCGACTCTGCTACCAAGTCTATTCCTCATCCTTTGTTATCAAACAATCTATGCTGCAGTCAGTCTCACTGCATGAATATTCACAACATAGGCCTATAGATTTGGATGTATCCTTTACGTAGCCATGAAACTGCTAAGATATATGCATGCACCATGCTATAGCAAATAATTTCCGTCAAACATCAGATATAAACAGTGGGAAACAGTGGCCTTACAATGGTCCTCAAAATCTTGTGGACAGTGGGAACCAGTCTTAAAAGTTGTTATTGTTTGGTGAACGCTGAATAGAAAAAGGACTGACTATTTGCAGAATGTTTATGTCGTATTTCAGGAAGTGTGTTTATTGTGTTGATAAACAATGATTCATAAAATGTGCACATGTAAACAGAGTTTGGCTGTTAATCGCTCCACAGAGAGATATTGGCCATCGTGGATGGTGGGAAAGTATAACCAACCTTAACAGGGGAGCTCCTGACGGCTACGGGCAGCTCTCTGATCGCACTGCCCGGGGGAGAAGCGCATATCCCGGCTGCGTACCCCTGCAGCGAGCCCCCGGGCAGGGACTGCCTGCCTCCCGCCCCCACGCCTCCTCCGCTCCCTCGCTGGGGCCGCTGCTTGATACCGTCAAGGAGGCGAACCAGGAGGATATTAGCGGGCAGGTCGTCCACCCCGCAGTCCACCAGGATGCGGCATTCCGGGCAGCGGAGTTCGTTCCGGGAGCTGACTATGTTTTCCAGGCAGCGGCGGCAGAAGGTGTGCTGGCACGGCAGCACCTTGGCCGTAGTGTCCAGGCGCTCCAGGCACACAGAGCACTCCAGCAGATCCAGCAGCGACGAAGACTCGTCCATGTCGGCGGAAAGGGTGAGCATCTGGGCTTCAGTGTCCGTGGGGACGCCGCGGCGACTTGTACCGTAGAAATGAACCGGGGGCACAGAACATTCTGGCACGAGTGGGAAGCAGCCAACGGACGCCCCACGACGGAGTCTCCGTGCGCCGAGCAGTTTCCCTCTGTGTTGTTGTGACTGTTCTCCGCTCTTCTGGTCCTCGCGCTGTCTCCCGCAACGTGTTTCCGTTTGTCGCTTTCTCGCTCTCTGCTGCGAGTCTCCCCCTCTCTCCAGCAGCTGTGCAGAAAGCGGTGAGGTCACGCTCTCATCATCATCATCATCCGCGCGCCGATCAGAATTGCGGCGCGCGCTCACGCGCCAGAGACGGATTGATACAGACTGTGAGAAAGAGAAAGGATGCGAGAGAGAGATAGACCCTCCAACCAGTAGAGACAGCTCGCTCTACAGCCTGACAGTGAACAGGTGAACCAGACAGGTTTGTGTCACCTCACACAGTAGTCGAGTAGTAAAACGAAAGAAAAAAGGGGGGAGAGAAAGAACGAAACAAGAATGATGTCACTCCTGTCTCACACAAACTAGCTAATGAACAGTCATACAAAACACAACGTAGGCTACATACAGTAGGCTATTTTCAATGACAACATGAAGATGGAGTCACACAAGTTAGTCACCGACATAGGCTATTAAGCAGGGGCCTATAGGCTATGTCCCTATCTACGAAACAGATTCAAAACTGAGCTTGATTCATTTGTATTGATACACTATGGCCCTACGTGTACGCAAAACCAATCAAACTGTCTTAAACTGACTGGTAATCAATTTGATGTGGTATCTCACGTTAGGGCCGGCGTTAGCCAGGGGCCAGGGTGGGCCGTGCCCACCCAATCAAAAAATAAATAAATAAATAAAAAAAAATGTTAAGGTGGAAGTCCAGACCCACTATCGGACAAATTCAGACAATTAATTAATACTAAAGAATATACCATTACCATGCATTGCTTCTAAATGTATTATTGGGTGGGCAGGACAGCCTGCCTCCAAGTTACCCACCCGCTTATAGTGGTCACTGGTCAGCAGAGCCGGCCCGAGGCATAAGCAAAATGAGCGGTTGCTTAGGGTCCCGACTGCCAAGGGGGCCCCCCCAATTTTATTTTTTTTATTTCGTTTTTTTTTTAGTTTCTGTGTTTGATATCAACATCATATTATGTAAATGTAAATTATCATACAATAAAAGGAATACAATGTTTTGGTAGATAGTTAATAGCTTAATAATTGAATCAGTTCATCTGGGAGGTAATCCGAGGTTAACTGATCACGTCACGTTCAAGTCCATTGCATGCACAGTGTGTATTGAGTTTATTTAAAAATATTTGAAAATGGGGCTGCCCTCAGTTGCCCATGCACTGTGTATAGTCTGTAGCCTATTTCAGCCTCGTCTGTGGAAAAAAAGATAACTGGACAACAGAGTTCTTCTGCTTCCTTCCTCTCACTGCATTTAAATGAATTCATTATATTACAGAAAAATATGTCCCGTAAAAGAAAAAGAGCACCAAGCCCATCCCCGAGGACCCTGCATAATATTTTATTTCAAATTTATATTTCTAAGGAAAATCCATGTGTCTTTCTTCAATAGCTTCTAATTCATCCGACCCAGTGTCTCCAAATTATTTGTTCACACAAAATTCCTCAGATTTAGCCTCTTAATTTTCCTCCCAAAGTGCACCAGATTCATGCATTTCACTTTAAAAAGGTAAAAAAACATCTCCCGAGGCATACCCCCGGACCTCCCTAGCAGGGTTGTGACCTCGGCTGGCTACTATTTTCACCCAGCTGGACATCGGAGCCAATAGTGGAAAGACTACTGTATGTCTTATAGTGTGTATAGTATATAGCTCTGGACTACCACCATCCAGGTTGCCCAGTCCCAAAGCTTTCTCTTCAATCAGCTCAGGCTGCCTACAGTTAATACTGCAATTAAAAAAAAAGATACATTATGTTGTATATAATGTAAATGATATGTTATTCATAAACATTTTGGAAAAAAAACATGCAAGAATCAAATCTCCCACACAGCAACACTCAACGTTTATTTGCATATTGTGTTCTACACAATTCACAGTGCGCGCTCGCATCTTTGGCCTCTCTGCCCAGTGTGCCCACCTACAATTTCTACAGGCCCACCTTAATCTAACTGTCTAGAACCGGGCCTGCGTTGTGATATACAGAAGGTCTAGGCAATCCAACTGACAGACTTCACACTACACATCCTTTTCATTACCTCAGGTAAAATAGGTTTCTGGCGACGCCTGGTGGCCATCAGCTGATTGTCTATTTTCTTTTCTTTGTTTTTTGCCTCTCCTGGTTTGATTAATTGAAATATTGGAAAAGTTATCCAATTACTATACCCCCACCCCTCCCCCATCATATAAGCTATGAAGACTACGAGACATCCCATTTGGTGGCCATGTAAATATCAGTGAGGCAAATTAATAAAACAATCAGAATCTATTATAGCCAGCAACAACAATTAGTATTCTTGCATGCCTACATGAAAGGATTATATAGGATTAGTGTATACAATACAAAACAGAATATACCAGTATAGGTACATGGAAACGTGTGAGTTGAGTATTATTGGATAACTACTCAGGATTTTCATTGCATGTTGCACAAGCGGTGTACATCATGTGGTAATCCACCGATACAACATTAGCAGCCATAGACAATGTGATGAATGATGAAACGCCATATCAGACTATTTTCAATTAAGTGGCAGGTTGGTTAAGTTTCTATGATAAAGGTAAAAGGAGCTGGGCTTGCCTTGGGGATAAATACTGACAGGTGTGTGTGTGTGTGTGTGTGTGTGTGTGTGTGTGTGTGTGTGTGTGTGTGTGTGTGTGTGTGTGTGTGTGTGTGTGTGTGTGTGTGTAGTTTCTCAGCCGTGACTACAGGCTTGCTTTGCTCGTCCACCTGTTCAGACCTGCTTTGCTCTCACATTCAGCTCTGCAGGAACGAGTGAATATATATGTGTGTGTGTGTGTGTGTGTGTGTGTGTGTGTGTGTGTGTGTGTGTGTGTGTGTGTGTGTGTGTGTTTGTCCCTGTGTTTCTACAAGTGTGTATGTGTGACATAGTGACGCCTTCCTTGGTAAAGGGGTTGGCCCACTATTTACCACCCACGATGAAAAACACAGAGGGCGGACTGATATAGGCAAACCACTACAATAAGAAAGAGGGAGGGTGGGTGTGCGCTGTATGCAACCCACACCATTCACATTGATAAGTCACATGCTGAAAACGTTTTACTCATAACTGTAAGGAAGAACAACTCCAGTGAAATCAAGTGAAGGTCAAGTCTTTAGCTCCAATAATGTGGTAACTTGATGACTTCTATTTGCACTTTTGCAGCTCAGCCGAGAGAATCTCCCCTTGCATTTAATCTACAGAGACCTGACATTTCTTGCGGGTCTGTTTGTATCCCCATGGAGGCAGAACATTGGAGCGCCACAGTTATTCAGCCACATCAATACATGTGTGTTGTTGTTGCTGCTGTTGGTGTTGTCAAGCCCTGATTTGTGAATGTCTCACTAGCACAGCGGGCCATGTGCTGGCAACAAGCCCAAAGTCATGGTCTCTTTCTCTCTCTCTCTCTCTCTCTCTCTCTCTCTCTCTCTCTCTCTCTCTCTCTCCCTCTCTCTCTCTCTCTCTCTCTCTCTCTCTCTCTTTATCATACCCACTCATGTCTCATGCCCACTGTGTTTCATCTGCGTAATACAATTCTCCACAGCCAATGATTCAGAATTAGAGCGGGAGCTACAGGGAGAGGCGGACAAAAATGGTTATTGGATGAGAAATCCCCTCATTCTATTTCAGCAGCAATAGTTAGGGCTCCCTGCAGGATGCAGTGCCATCAATAACAGTCAATAGGTGGATGCTGCTTAAATAGCAGACGTGTCCATTTGCGATGACGACAAGCATTTTGGAGATAGAAGGGTTTAACAGCTCTTTAACAAATTCTTATACATCGTTTCGCATACATTGTATTGACATGATTGCTTCTCAACATGATACAATGTATTCCACTATTCTGCTTGAAATATATAATATTGCATTTGATCTCCCTCGAGGAGAGGGTCAGTGAATGGTGCCCAATTTGCTTAAGGCTTGGCAAGGTAAGTTAGACAGGCCTTTTATATGTTTCCAATGGGCTTTAATGCTCTATTGCAATGCAATATTTAGTATTATTGTTGAACTACACACAAACACACACACACACAAACACAAAAGCAGAATTGTTTGAAAAATACTGCAGTGTAATCATTTTGTAAATGAGTGCCGTCCTCTGGGAAATGCATCTGCTGATGAGCTAGGAAAATAAAGTTGACCTGACCTGCTGCATTCATATTCTATTTTTACTTACTATCTTTATTTTTAATACCTATAGGGCTCACCATAGTTTAATGTGCTCTTATACTCATCCTCATCTTTATCAATAATATTAATGATGATTGATTCAAATTTTTTCAATCACCTCTCTGCAAACAAGAGTTTTCCCACACACTGCTCTTGAGAAAGATTCGATCTAGTGTGTGTGTGTGTGTGTGTGTGTGTGTGTGTGTGTGTGTGTGTGTGTGCGTGTGTGTGTGTGTGTGTGCGCGTGCATGTGTGTTCATTCTCCTCCATGTACCTATACTACACACCTCTCCCCCATCGACCAATGTCCTTCGTTCATGCAAAAGTAGGTTAGCTGACACGGCAGTTACTATGGCAACCAGCTCTTTGCTTCCTTGTTGAAGAGTACTTAGAGAACGTGTGAGAAGTGGGTACCAATAGGGGGTACAAGGCCATATAGTCTACGGTATAGGTTCACTTGGACAACAGAGAAATGAAGAATGAAGTTTGTTTATATAATCATCATAATCCCAGGATTCAACTTTTCCGTGAAGGAGAAATCGGTAAATATTTAATATCAGGAAAAAGAAACATTTCATCTTTGAGAAGTGGAAATGTCTTTGACCATATTTTTCGACTACCCCCTTTCAGGAGTTGTGTGCCTCCGTAGGGCAGGCAGATAAAAAAGCACGAGGAAGTATGTTTTTAATGATGTCTCCGCAAATTGAAGTCACCCTAACTTCATTATATCATGCAGCAGCAAATTAGGCCTCCGCTGACTGACTGCTATCTCCTCTGAGTATAGGCTACGGTAGGCTACTTTGATGTGGTGCTGATGGGGGCCGGTCCGTGACTCCGTGAATCTTCAAAACTCTGATCTCAGAGTTTTCGAAGCATGTCCAGACTTTGTAGAGACTCAAACCATATTCCACCAGTGTTAGTGATTGCATTTATTCACGGGCCAAGTAATCACAACTACTTATTTGTTAAGCACAATTTAATAAAGGCAGAGCCCATGACAATGAATAAGTAAAACAGGATGGCAGTAGGCTACATATGAAGACGATGTTTCGGGAAAGCCAGATGTAACGTCTTCCCATATCGCACTATTTTTAATGTAAAAGGGTGAAAATAGTTAAAGCTATAGTGTGTAACTTATGTTGCCCCCATGAGAACAACACAGTTGGTGCATCTACATGAGGTAAAGGCCCGGACACACCGGCCCGATAATCGCCGTCGGAGAGTCTGAAGGGGGCGGGGACACGAATCTGTTTGGTGTGTGCCGTGAAATCGGTCGTCGTAGATGTCGTCGGGCTTCTTTTGAGCCGGCGGAGGGCTTGGTGGAGGGCTAGCGAATCAGTGAAGCCCAGAAGTGAGGCGGGTAGCACAAACAGCTAACAACAGCTAGCCATTGTTTTAACGTGTTTGTTTGTTTCGTTCAGCGAGTACTCACATGCATCAACCCTTGTTGACTGCTCGACACCATGCTCGACACTCTCTGCTAAAAATGGTGCTCTTTATGGTCCATAAATATAAATACGTATTTCTATCTATGTTTATGGTCTAGAGAGCTTTCCCATCATTTCCGGCTTCCGTATTTTTTTGGGCCGCAATACAGATTAGCTCCGCCTGCTGTTATGGAGACATTACGTCCCGCGCAAGCGCAGAGCGCACGGAAAGTCAGCAGTCGGCTCGGTGTGTGGCACTTTTTTGGCCGCGACGGGAAGACATCGGCAGTCTCCATTTTCGGGTAGTCGGACCGGTGTGTCCTGGCCTTAAGCCTTCATTGATCGTGTGCTGATTTAATTGATTTTTCTGTAAATCCAGGTTTTCTCTTAGCAGTAGAATCAACAACTGAAACATTTCTTGTAATCTCCGCCATACTGAGAAATACATAGAGATTTGTCGAGCAGAGAGGCTTAATCAACTGTGTCAACTCATTTGACATTCATGTATATGAAAAAATTATGCATTACAGCTTTAAGTGAATGTCTTATCAAATGTATCAAAAAAATCCATTATTTCATCACATCTGCTCTTGTTTAACCACTTCTTCTTCTTCTTTTTCTGCCCACATTATTCCCTCTTCTATATCTCAGCTTGACTCATTGCGCCGTCTCATATATTACATCTGTCACATTATCTGGTCTTGTGCTATCTCTTCGTACACCCCATTTCACCTCACGCACAGTCGGCTGCATGTGTTTTTGTGTTCCACCATCCATCATCATAAACACAGGTTTTGCCCCTAATATGTGTTTTTGTCCGGGGCCAGCCATCATTCTCTCAGCAGAAGTCTGCCTTTGATCCCCTCCTCATTCTCTCCTTTATCCTCTCTTCACATCTAATCTATCTATCCTGCACTCATCCTCCCTTTAAGTCAGGAAGCCCCTGGATCCACATCAAGGAGCCACGAAAAAGACGGAGAGAAAGAGAGGAGAGGATGAAGAGAGACAGGAAACGGACTGAGAGAGAGAGGGCTAGGGAAAGTGACATTGGAAAAGAGAGAGTGACAGAAAGACAGAGAGAGAGAGAGAGAGAGAGAGAGAGAGAGAGAGAGAGAGAGAGAGAGAGAGAGAGAGAAGGAATATGGAGATAAAGTGGAAATTGAAAAAATAGGGACAGCATGGGGGAAAGACTGAGGCGCAGTGTCAGAGTAAATAATTACAGGCCTCCCAGTGTTTTCAAAGCCCCTCTTTTATCTCACCCTTCCTGGGGCTGAGAAAGAGGAGAAGCGGCGGATGGAGGGAGGAGGAGGTGGAGCAGAGGAAGACTAGTCCGAGCTTTAAGTCCAAACACAGACAACAGGCACCAGCCATCCACATCACAAACACAGACACTCCAAACCTAATTGATAGCCACCGTTTCAAAGACACTTCATCATCTGAAGCAAGACGTGGTGTGTGTGTGTGTGTGTGTGTGTGTGTGTGTGTGTGTGTGTGTGTGTGTGTGTGTGTGTGTGTGTGTGTGGTGGGCTTCATGCACTTTAATGGTCATATTATTGTCAGCAGTGGTGAAATGCAACTTTTCTTCCGTCCACATTGAAATATTTAGCTTATTATTTACGAATGGTACGTGTCTGCCTCTGCGTGTATAGCCTAAGAAATATTGACAGTAGAACTAGGCCTAATTAATCGTGGTGCCAATAACATTGATAGAAATAGAAGTAGAGGTAGCCTAGTAGTAGTGTTGGCATACAGTATGTGTTATTATCATACACAATATAACAATACATTCATATAGCCTATTCACTAGGTTCAGTCAGTGACACAAAATGAATTAATTAACTAATAATTTAAGTTGGACTCCAGAAACTTGTGGCGAACATTATTCAATATAGTTCAACTTTAAGATAAAATTGAACATATGCAAGGGTGTACATTGAGTTATTTGTGCTCATCTTAGAAGTGGTTGACAGACATTCACTGAGGTGAGTTCAAAGTTTACCCACTTCCTCTTTGAGTGCTGGCCTGCCACTACAGGCCTGTGGACGCTAGATGGTGGAGTTGAGTCGTAGCCCGCAGCGTGTTAATTGTCCCCCGTGCGAGAGTGTATAGGCTAGCGGTAGTCTACCTGGGACACGTTTAATCCGTTCTTCATTCAGGGGCGGAGTAAACTTCTCACTCTCTCCCATCGAGGAGGAGCCTGCAAGGCACACCGACATGCACCCGGGTCTGGAGGCTGACACACAACTTTTGAGACGTGAGGAGTATAGGCCTAAAGAAAAAAAAAAGTTTAGACAGCCAGTCAGTTCAGTTCCCTTTGGCGATGCTGATCCGGAGATTGATCACGGATCTCAAGGACTGATCGGCCCGCAAGCAGAGCCCCGCCAGTGCAGCAGCAGCAGCAGCAGCAGCAGCGGAGGAGAAGCCCGCAAAGCACCGTGCCCTCCCTCCCTCTCTGAGCTCCAGGTAAGAGACGTCTCAGGAATGCAAGGACGGATTGCTGCAAGACTTCGGGGAAATTCCTGAGCAACACTTTATTCTGCCAAATAAACATGTGCTTTAAAAGTCATTTAACTTTTTACGAAAAGTTCTGTTGCAGGAAGTGTAGGCTATAGGACTGATGATGCACATGCACAAAGAAAAAGACAACTCTACCAAAGATGGCTATAGGCTAAAACATGTTTTGTGTTCAATTATGCAAAAGTACTTTCCTGCATTGAGATGACATCCTATTTATTATTTACTTGACAGGCTGAATCAGACTGGGTTAAAGTTTAGCCTTTAGGCTACAGGCTATATATTTGTTTGTTGGCCAAGTGCCTTGAGAAATGTATTTCCACCAATATCAATTTGTGTTAACATGTCATCTACAAAAAGTTTGAGCACAGTGTTTGTGTGCAGCAAGCATGATGTGCCTAAATACTTTCTGAAGTGTAGACTGCTAGGTGAAAGGCACTGTACGTGTTGGTGCAGAGGTTGTAGCCCAAGGTGGAAGAGCCAAATGAGATGATTTCTCACATCACTGGCTTCACAGTTTAGGCCTGAAATTGCTTCTTTTTTTTTTTTTACAAGGTTTTGACTGTTGAATCCCAAAACATGCTGATATCAAATCCCCCTGACTTGATTCTCTCGTGGAGATCAGTGTAAATGGAGTAAGAGAAACCACACAGTAGCAAAGTGGACTCATTTACAGATAATAAATCATTCTAATGCTGTTAATAAGCCATATGACTAATAGTAGGGTGTGTGGTGGTGGTGGTGTGTCTGGGAGTTTGCCTCTGATCACTGTATTTTTGGCTGGGTGTTTTAGAGAAAGTGTGCAAGCGTTTGTGTGACCTTCACTGCACACCTTTCTCTCTCTCTCTCTCTCTCTCTCTCTCTCTGTGCATAATTGTTTTCTTGGTGCCGCCTGACTGTCCCGGTGCCGCGGGCCCCCCGGGGGAAGTCCTGCCCGCAGACAGGCAGCTTGGCCCGGCTGGGGACATGCCGGGTCCTGCCGTAGCCTCTGAAGTCTGCTGGCTGGCTTTGAACTGTAGCTGCTGGAGGTGGAAATCAATCCGTCTCTATCCCCCCACACATACCCACCCACTCTCTCTCTCTCTCTCTCTCTCTCTCTCTGTCCCTCCTTTCTATCTCTCTATCTGTGAGTAGGCTATGTGTGTCTCTCTGTGTCTCTCTCAGCCCCCAGCATGGCGCGTCTCCTCCGCTGCCATTGAGTCTTTCATGTGCGCAGGTAGAAAGGCGGAGGAGACACACAGGGGAGGGAACGTAACTCATCTTCAAGAGGAGTTCTTATAGTTTTTTGAGGATTAAAGAGATGAAGGCCAAAGGAGAAAAAAAAGCCAACAAAGCCAGCGCCTGTAGCCATCATGATCATCCTATAGTACACACCGAAGTGAACAGATAATTTGTTTACTTGCTCTGTTGCCTAATGTTGCTCGGCACTAGAATTCACACAATGAGCCCATTTGTTTTGCAGTGATATCATGGAAAAGGAGAAAAGGGATCTTCTTGTGTTTTGTCTTGTGAAAGTTATTGTTCAGATTTATGTCACAGCTGATTCCAATCGGCACGGCCGTATCAATGTCATCATCATCCCCATCTAGTAGGGCTTGACAGAGCTCAGCTTAGAAAGGCCTGCTGTTGGCTATAGGGCTGAGTGATTCATGATGCTTTGCACATCTAAGGCGAAATTCCACTAAACATGTCGGGAAGAGTTTGCTTATGGAAGTTAAGTGATTTCCGCTCATTAGGTTACCGCATTTAATCTATGCAACAGTTTGCCAGAAACCAAACGTTTCAGTGTCATCCCCTCAGGCACATTGGCTTTTATCTATTTTTAGTTTTTTTTTCATACATCTGGAAAAAGTACAGAAATACATCACACCGATACCTTTTCCTGTTGTTTTAGAATAGCCTGACTCATTTCAGACTAAACTTGAAAGTTGTACTTGTGAAGCAAAAAAATAAAATAAACAGTAGCTCACAAAATGCCATAGAGACAGTTTAATGGAACACAAGATAGTGTTGTGCTTACCGTAGGTAGACAGATTAATTGAGACCATAGAGTATTAATAATGTATTCAAACTTGAGTTCATTTAAGTGGGTGCTGAGATTACTAACAGCACTGGAAAAGAAGTGTTGATGTATGTGAATTTATAAGGCTGGGATTTTAACGCTGACAGCTGAGCAAATAGATAATTCACGGATGAAATACCCGACTATAAATTAGAAAATGATATGAATTAGAAAATGATGCTCATGGATCTGAATGTGCACTATTCTATGCTAATCAAACCAATGCACAGCGCTTTTAGAAGAGGAATCAAAAGGCTTCTTCTGACAATATACCCAACCTTATTGTGGTTTTAAATACTGGCCTTAACAACTATCTCTCTTTGGGCTGCGTCACTAATCATTGCCACAAAACTAATGTAATGCAGTTGATCTTCAGGACTCCTAGAAGGGCCTTACAGGAGGTATCTGCAATGCATTATATTTTAATTAACATGCAATACTCTGAGCAAAGCAACAAAAAAGGAGAAAAGAATAAAGTTTTCTCATCCTAGGTTTCACGCACCAATATAAGTTCCCCAGTGCAGAAAGATCAACAAACTTAAACTAAATCAGTTGGAGTATAATCAAATAGCTTAAACCTCTCTCCATAAAGCAAGTTTAATCAAATTGGGGTTTGTGGTCTAATTTGTGTGTATGGTACTTAGGAGTATGTGGGAAGCTTTTTCAGTCAGTCGTGAATTACTTCTTCTATGCGCAGCAGTATTACATTGAAGGAAAAACAGAAATAGGTCTTGAAAATCACATTGGATGAAATACTCAACAATCTTTCAGCATGTGCCTTAAGGTGAAACTTTAAAAAACAGCTTATTGTGCGTTGGCCGGTGCTTTAAAGGCACAAGTCGTGCTCAGCGTGGCAGGTTTGATCCCTCTGGCTTGGCTGTGTGTTGAGACAGAGAATTGGCAGGTGAGAAGCTGGTGAGGGATAATGTTGTTAGTCGGGGGCACCTGTGCACTACGCAACGCCCAGTTGTTGCTCAGGGCGGCAGGTGAAATATAAAGTTTTACTAGAAGAAGGACGCACAGATGCTCGTGTTGGGTTGCCAGTTTCAACTCTCTAAGTACTTAGAGCCTACATTCTTAACTTTGAAGATTCCTCCGACCCCCACTACCACATTCATCCATCACGACTGTATTGTATATCTGCTGCTCCGACTGGAGTGATCCACCCTCAAGAATCACTCCACTTGTTTTAAGAGATCTCCGCAGAGGGTGAGAAGAACACAAACCTTGGGTTTATTATTGCAATTTTTACCACTGGAAACAAACAGAAAATGAGCTATGCAGATACAATGCTAATATACTGACTGAAAACCAACGCTTTGACAGTAACTCTCTCCGTGTTAAGGGCTGTTTTTATTGGAACTGTGGCAGTGATTCTCACAATACACAACTTGGTGTGCTTCCTAAAATACTAGTCTACTGCTGGTTGTCAGTGCGTACTACATTGTTTAACGCTTTACTGAACTGTATCATCTAGAACCAAGGGAGTTAAGGCTGAGAGAGGTAGCGCCACTCGTCCCCAAAAACATATTTATCTTAATGTATAGAAGGTTTCAGTCTAGGGGGATGGCATTGTTCGGCAATCCCTTTTATTGTTTGGGGGTTTAGAGGCAGGCAATAAAATATACAGAGGAATTCCTGGTGGTGGATTAGGCTTCCCACCTACAGCCAGTGCAAAGTAAACACAGACAGAGACAGAGAGAGAGAGAGGGAGATGTTCTGCCCCAGCAGAGCTAACGAGGGGAACAAGGGATCAGGGAGAGGAGACGATGAAAGACGGATCACCGGCAGGCAGGGAATCAAAGAGCCTACTACTGACTGACTGGAGCCTGGGATAGGTGTGTGTTAAGAGAGAGCGCGAGCCTGTGTGTGTTTTAGTGTGTGTGTGTGTGTGTGTGTGTGTGTGTGTGTGTGTGTGTAGTCCTGTGTGTGTGTGTGTGTGTGTGTGTGTGTAGGTGTGTGTGTGTGAGACTTCTTTTCATGTGCCCTAAGAGTTTGTTTTTCCTTCGCAAAGAGTGGGAAGTTGACAGTAAGTCTCTAATTAAAGCAATCAAAAGATGAAGAGAGATGAAGAAAAAGCGCGCACACACACAGACACACGCACAAACACACACACGTACAGAAGCACACACGCACGCACACGCACACACACACACACACACACACACACACACACACACACACACACACACACACACACACACGCACACACACAAATAAAAACGAGCATATTAAAGCTGTTTATGCTTTGCTTTTCCAAAAAGAAATCTGCACATGATGTCAGGAATGAAGCAGTCCTTAAAGGCCTACTTCACCGGTTGGAATATGAAAGTGTATTGAACTCGGAGATCCTATTTAGTATAAATGTGCAAAAAAAAATTAAATCGGATCATCTTAGCCTGAGAAAAGGCAGAAAGAGTGTTTTATGGTCTCACTGTCTAACCCTACAGTTTCCTTCTTGTGACATCACAGTAAGGGTTAGGATTAACAGGACAGCTGGGCCAAGGAAAGACTAAGGGAAGACTGAGGGAAGAAAAACCTAATTCATTATATTATAATAGTTATTTTATAATGATAGAACGCTGGTTCCGTATGGGTGAAGTATTCCTTTAAGTGAATCACAGCCTTTCCTACTGTAGATGACATCTGAGCCACCGTCTCCTTGGGTGTCCCGGTTACAGCACTACTCTCTAGTCTTATGTTATTTAGAGGGAAATTCTAGTTGCAGCAAAGCATGTTTTGACACTCCTGTGAAAATACAGCCATTCCCACGATGAACCTCCATGCTTCTGTTGGACAGGATTGGAGCAAATGGAGTTATTTAGTCAGCAGCGGTAGACGAGAGCCAGTTGTTGTCTGAGGTTTTTGCGTCTGTCTCCAAAGTTGCAAGTCACTCTAATGATGGGTTTATTTTCTCCATTGAAACTCACAGACGGTAATCACGTTGCAAAATTAGACTTATCTAATTTCTGGTTCATTTGGTTTCCCTGATATTCCAGCCTTGATGGCTACTTTGTTCAGCGCGTTTGACTTCCTATAACGACCGCAAATTAGCAAATGAAGTCCGTAGTGCACCGTCAAAGCCAGAATAGCTCGAAATGTCATTATAATGATCGATGTATACAGCCTACGTCTTTGTAGAGCCTTTCTCCAATCAGTGAGTTCTGTTTAGAGAAGTCTGGAGACACGCTCGCTCACAGTCTGATTTTAGCTCAAGTGGAAAGCTGTTTGTCTAATTTGAGTGACAGCCTCGCCGCCACCCCTCTATTTACCTTCCAGCTGCCTCCAAATCATAGAAAAAGGAGACATAGTGCCAGCAGCACATTCCTCATTCATAATTCACCTGTGGAAAAAAAGAAAGAAAGAGAGAGAAAAAAGACAGACACGGGCACTTATTACTTAAAAAAAAAAGTGGATTGACATTGAATTGGGGCGCAAAATTCTTGAACACACATTTGGAATTATTATCGAAACGCCAGAGCAGAACATTCATTAAGCACCGATGAACCGAGGCATGTTTTGATGCTTTTCCGAGCAGATTCTTTTAGAAGTACAGCTAGGCCATTATTGTCACTGTACACTTTAATGACATGGTATTTACTCTGAACAAAATTCTCTGATTTCTCTGCCTGATGATTATAGACAAGCTGTTGGAAGGGTTCGGTCTGATCATAATATCACAATTCATATTTCACAATTGAGGCGTCAGTGTTCACTATGTGGGGGCTATTTTTCTTCGAGGCCTTTAGACCTACCTGAATGGAACACATGACATGAAACATAGCACATTGCGTATAAGCAGAGGTGTAAGGATAAAGATATTATGTGAAAATAAGTCTTGTTAGAGTAAGTTTTTCAACAGTAACATGAAACTTGATAGAGGGGAAATCCACAATGTTAGAGCTTTTCTGCTTCGTGTTTTATCTACTAGTGCAGTGTTAATACACAGCCTATAGTTTCTGTAAATGGGAATGTTGCTATAGCTACGAGGTGCCCCCTTTTATTTGCATACTTTTTGTTTGCATACCATTTAGTTTACAGAGCCTCATTTTCAGCCTAGGCTGTGTATTAACACCAAATTTTCTTTCAGCGAACGAGCACACAGTAGGGACAGGTAGTAAACAGTGAGGACATATTCATTGATTTTGACAAAAGTGATTTTTGCAACAAACATTCTCCAGAATCGCCACCTTACAGTGCTTATGAAAAATAAATTAAATGAAAGATCTACGTTCTGTGATAGATAGAGCATTTACTTTTGGGCAGACGTCCGACCGTCTCGTCTTCTTTCTGGGGCTCAATGATGGCGAGTGTGATATATACCCGCCATTTGGTTGGCTGGGAGGGGGCAGGATTTGTGGTGATAGTGTGTGCACTCACACAAAAAGAACAAGCAGGCAGTCAGAGTGAGTAACATGTGTTTGGGATCTCGCTGGGATTTGGCATTTTGAGGCCTGGGTTCTTAAAAGAATCAGGATTAGAGATTGATTAGCTTTTGGGACTTGTTCATGGCCCGGAATCAGACGAATCAGTGTGCAAATCATTGTGTGTTTGTCTGTGGTTTAGGTATCCTGCGTGAATGTTGATCCCTTGGTTTAACTGATGTACGTACGTGGCCAAAGTGATATTTCATTTAGTGAGACATCAGACTGACAGCGTAGTGGGCCAACGCCACGTGCAATCATATGAGTACAACAACCATTTATAGCATGTGTTATTAGATTTCAAATATATCAGATAAAGAAGCCGGGGAGGAGGTTGTTTGAAAGAAAAATAAATAAATAAGAGAAGAAAGAGAAGGATTTCAATGGAAAACAGATTTCCCTCCCTTAAGAAATACTAAAACCAGAATGACAGAGAGACCCCTGTATCCACATGCTGCTGATTTAATTGTCATCAGAAATTAAGTGCTATGGAAGAGACCACAAACCATCCTCTAACCGCTTTTTTTTCATCTACTTCATTGGTTTTCCTTTTTGGCCGAGTTCCGTCGCCACTGATTGTCCCATTACTTAATCGGGCAGGAAGTCATTATGAAATGGAGTAATGAATATCCTCTACATGGGTTAAACACAGATGGTGAAAAGCCGTTTCCCACACAATCCATCGCTGGTGAATAGTGATATTGAATGAAATGGAGGTAGAAAGACATAAAACGATATTTATAAAGATAGGTTTTAGGCATTTTTCCCAACGAAATGAATGAATGAATGAATGGAGTTAAATCAGGACATACGGAATAACCCTTTAGCTGTGGTATCCATTATGTTGTCCAATGAAACATAACAGCAGCAGCAAGTGCCAAAGATGGAACTGGTTTAGTCCCTTTGGTGCACTAAACTGTTTTAAGTGTAGCCCCAAGTCCGTGCCTATCATGCGCATAGGGCTGGGTATTGGCAAGGCCTTCACGATACCATACGCTTCATGATACATGGGGTCACGATATGATTTATCACAATACAATGTGATACGATGCATAATTCAATATATTGCAATATTCCACAAAGTCACTGAACATGTATTCATGTGTCCTTGTTACATTTCACAGAGAAAAGGATCTGATTTTTAAGAACCCCAAACGAAGGTGGTAGTCGTAAGGTTTAAAAAGAAGGGTGTAAATTTGGCTCATTTACAGAACTTCAAAAATGCAATATCATAGATCAAATAAAAGGTTGTGGATGTATGCCTATAGCTTGAGCTAATGTTCTTCACAGCCAATTACATGTTGTTGTTGGATAGTATTGGTGTAATGCTTTTTAATCTCGACAATGGCTTGGTCTACAGGAAATGCAAACGTGTTTTGCTTCATCCCCCAGTGGTGGCCCCTTTGGCTTGGCTTGGCTTGAACTAGCTGCATGTTGCTGCTACTGGTTGTTGGTGGTCCACTCTCGGATCTTGGGATAATTTTCGATTTCCCAGATGTTACACTGTTACTCCTGAGGCCAACTATAGAGTGAACGCATTGGGCATTGGACATTCCACTCTGGGTAGATAAAGGGGAAACAGTGACCTATTACCACAGACTTATCATGCAATAGGAATCTACTGCTTATTAAAGACCAAAGCATATTGGTCATTGTGGCTATCCTATGGGGTCAGAGATGTGACTATTATTTCCAAGTAATGGCCAAAGACGAATAGCCCACTTCCCATAAGAAACAACTAATCACCTCAAATCTTCTTAGTCAACCAAGACTCGGCCACTTGATTAATGGAATTTGGGTAGTCCTTGTCTTTACAGTTTTGAATGCTGTGTGTCTTTCGAAAAGGAAAACGACATGTGCTCAAACAGTAAGGTCTTACTGTAAGCATTCCCTTAAATAGTACGTGCACATTTACAAACAAGAGACCGACTGATTGTCAGTTTTGGGAGGATGCCTGCTCCAGCTGCCAAAAAATGAGGAAGAGTGAACAGTGAATTAACAGGGGTGGGGAGATAGTCCCTGTCTAGTTAATGTGTATGTGTTTGTATGAGCTGATGTATGGGAAATTCCATATAGCAAAACCCTCCTTTTCACCTACAGGGTCATAAACATCCCCATAATGACTTTAAGCTAAGGCGTCTATCACATTTAGCTGTCATATTTAGCTGTATCAATACGGACTATATTCTGCTTTGAAGTCCCGTGCTGGATTTTGAACCACATTAAGGCATTATACTTGTCACTGTAGGCCAAGAAACTGTGATTAAAGATGTCTTCCTTTTTCAGGTCTCATTGAATTGCATGGCATGGATTTTGTAGGCCAATGGGTTTGTTGCTGTGCTATTTTTTTAATGAAGCAGTTTAATTTGTCTTCCCGTAGTTATGTGCAAATTTCGTATGGGATTTCCTTCCGCTCACAGTGAGAGCAAACTAAATGCAACCAAATGAAAAACAGGGACAAAGGCAGAGCTGTTGGAAGGAGTTAGAAAGAGTGAGAGAGAGAGATTGAGAGAGAGAGAGAGAGAGAGAGAGAGAGAGAGAGAAAGAGGGAGGGTTAAAAAAGCTGTTGACAAGTCTAGAAATCATTGCAAAATAATAGGGCTTTAAAAAAAAGTGTGTGTGCTTTGAATTCACACGTTCATACTGGGAGCTGCACAGTGCGATTGCTGTGTTTTGCCGGAGCCACGAAAATCTGCGCAGACTCTACCTGGTGAGGACACAGCTAAAGACAGAAGGCTTATTTATCACAGATTATGCGGTCTTTAGAAGATTAATACCCTCGGGGGGGCAAAAGAATTGGGCTGACTTTCATCTCAGACCTGCCCTGACAGAGAGAGCGAGGGTTAGAGAGGGTAGAAAGAGGTAGAACAGAGTGTCAGAAGACACAGAGCGGCTTCAAACGTAGCAGTGTGTGTGTGTGTGTGTGTGTGTGTGTGTGTTTGTGTGTGTGTGTGTGTGTGTGCATGCGTGCGTGCGTGTACTTTAACTCCATAATGAGTAGCCTCGAGGGAGTCCACAGCCATTTGGCAGTTCTTTACTTCCTGATTGTACAAAAAAGTGCTATCTACTCTTTTATCTCTTCAGCATAGACACACAAACCCGATTAACACACACACACGTGCATGCGCGCTAAAAACGCACACACACACACACTCACACACACACACACACACCGGTTGTGGTCTTACCACAAGGACTTGTACAACCGAAAATATTTTGCTCTCAGAAGCCACTTCCGAGCTTATTTATAGGCCATATATCTAATTGTAAATGTTTTTGTCTATGTGTAAGTGTGTGTGTATGTGTGTGTGCATGTGTGCATCTGTGTGTGTGCTTAAGCTGTAATTAAGCAAGATCAAACCCTCGGGGTTGAGGAATTAGCCATCATTGAAGATCAGAAGGCTTTTTACTGAAGTCTGCAACATGGAAGAGTGAAATCAGAGGTTTGGATACAGACAACATATTTTGACCCCAGATAACAGCTAATGGTGTGTTCTTCCTGTCTGTCTCTCTCTCAAACTCAGACACACACACAATCAAACACACTTTGATGCTTCCGACATCTTCCGGTGGATTTAAAGTTCAGCTGTTAATGCGTCAAATTGAACTGTCCTGACCTCAGGGCATGTCAATCAAAACAATAGCATTCTTTTAGAGATTTATCTCATTTTGATGTAGAAAAAAAATATATAATGGGACGTTAAGTGTCTTCGAAAGATACAAATAAAAGCTAACAAACTTAGAGTTAAAAAGCGTTCTCTGTAAAAGGGCTTCCTGTCTGTGCTTCAGGACTGTTTGTGTGAGTGGATGGGATGCTGCTGTGTCATCACAGGGGTTTAGGGGGTGTCACAGGGTCTCCCTATACACATTCATAAATCTTCCTGCAATATCTAGCAATTAACACTGAGAGCGCTCCGTGAGAAATGTGCTCGATAACAGTAATTAAAGGTGCTGTTGTTGTGTTTATCTATAGTGTGTGTGTGTGTGTGTGTGTGTGTGTGTGCATACTTTAACTCCACTGCTGATTGTGTTGGGGCTTGTCGTCTTTACTAACTCAATGTAAATAAATATGAACTTTTTTTGGTAGACAGATTTGAAATATAGGTTGTTAATCAAGAGTTTCCCATTACATTTTTCCCCCCTTTTTGTTTTTGGTTTGGCTGATAACATCAAATGCATATTTCCCTGTCTCATATTTCATATTTCATATCCCTGTCTGAAGCTGTTACTTAAACTATTTCTATTTGATCCTAATGGCCAGAAAATGAATCCACAGCCTATATACACTCGCTGAGCTCATCATAAGGAATGTGCCTTTGATTCCCCTCAATGGGTCTTATTGATACTGATATGTTGCCGTTTATGTTGGTTCAGATTATTAAATGTTACCTTGTAATTACTTGTAGATTAGAGGCAAATCATAATTGAGTTGAGAGAGCAATTTAACACCCGGCAGCTTCCACACACAGTATTTGTGGAAGCCTCCGCCGCGCTCCAGGAAGCTGACACAAACGGCTCTCATTCAACAGCATGCTCTTATCTGTGTGCTGCCACCCTGTGAGTGTCAGAGACCACACACACACACACACACACACACACACACACACACACACACACACACACACACACACACACACACACACACACACACACACACACACACACACACACACACACACACACACACACACACACACACACACACACATACTGATTTTCATTGTGCAATAAAGGGAAAACAATGTGTCGAAAAGATGACATGATTTATAGTGTTGTTGTCCCCTTTAAGTCAACATGGTGCTTTTTAATCAAGCAGGCAAGTTTGTATGTATGAGAGAGAGAGACAGAGAGAGAGAGAGAGAGAGAGAGAGAGAGAGAGAGAGAGAGAGTCAAGCTGTTTTCTTTTGAGGGGTGGGGGTTTGTTTGCATGTTGTTCCGAGCCTCTGGGGCTGTGATGCTGGGCTCATCGTTTTGAATTCCAAATGTCTCATTTTGAGAGGTGATTCTTTACCGAGGCACCATGCCAACACATATCCTTTCATTAGCTTAGCATCATTCACACGTTGAAACAAAAATCGCACGCATGCCCTTGCAGACAAAATGCACAACGAAATAAACAAGCAATTAGACATTAACACGCCGGGCGCACGTAGTCACAAAAACTTGCACCAATAAATCACCTTATGCCTCACTGACAGAAATATGAAGTGTGGCGATCAACAGCATTGGAAGCCCACCCCGACAGCAGCCTTGATTGATTTAGCAAGTAACAAAGTGCGCTAGCAGCTGCTCTCCCAGTCTTTCACACCTTCGCAAACCTGTAAAGTCTTCTTGCCAAAGTCGTTAAGAGAGTTTTATCAAAACAAACACACATCTCCCAATTATTGTTTACGCAATGCCCTCCTCAGCATCACAGCCAATCTGTGTGAGTGTTTGGAATAGCATCTCTTCCATTTACTTAAAATCAACTTAACATATTTTTTTTTATCAACTTTCACCACACTTGTTGTGGAATTGTGAAGTGAAATACAAAGAAATAGGCTGATATTAAAATGTTCTTAAGTGATATAATCGTCCTTTTATGGAAGCAGAGGTTAGCCAACTGTGATGTGTGCTTGCATTTATGAGCCAGAGAAATGCCACTGGCTGTTTTGCTGCTATTACATGTTTATTGGCGATGACGTGACGGTAACGGGACAGTGAAATCATCTGGGCCACACACACACACACACACACACACACACACACACACACACACACACACACACACACACACACACACACACACACACACAAACATGCCCACTGACAGCACTTGTTTTGGCAGGAACATTTTGATACATGACTGGGCTGTTCTGCAAATGAGGTTTGCAGAAAATTGATTGCAGCAAAAGGTTTGCCTTACAACAAAGACAATGACCTTTTTCTCTCCATCTTTCTCTCTGCTCTCCAGGAAGAAGATCCAGCAACGATGTCAGAGAGGAGAGGTCAGAAGAAGTCCATCTTTCTCTCCTCATTACTAGTAAGTTTTTGTTCTTTGCCTTTTGTTTCCCGTCTCTTCCTTGGTCATGTGCTCTTGCTTTCATTCTCTCCTTGAAGGTGGAGTCAGCGATCCTGGAGAACGCTTGTTGTGAAAACCTGTCAGTACTTTGTGCTTATATTGGGTGTAAATACACAGCTTAGGTTGTGTAAAGGGGTATGTCAACCAAGGGTTAAAGGTGGCCCACTATAGCTGGTAACATGCCCATTTGCAGAGCCTATAGGCTGGATTTATTTTCCAGGGCACATACAGGTATGTTCAGGGAACAGATTGTGAGGAGATATTCACGGATTTTGGCAAAAAGTGACAACAAGTATTCTCCAGAATGGCTGTCCCCCCACTGCGACCTTATATGCAGTCCCTTTTTTTCATCCCGTTCCCTATTTCTTCACCTCCGAGTCTTCCTTCTTTTCCCCTTCTCCTTGCCCCCTCTTTCAAATATTGCCAAGCAGTAGCTTAAGTCCAAAATCATCACGGTATTCCTGCCTCAGACTCGACTCCACTCTTGGCACTGTGTCATCCAGACTTAACTTAAGCTGTTGTGTGCCAGCCTCTTGCCCAACTTTTGCAGCACTTGTACCAATTAGCCGACCCTAGAGTTCTTTTAGAGAGCAGCACATATCTTCATAATCTGTAACCTGGAATCAAGAGCCTCTCTGCTTGTTTTGATCTTTAAAAGCCACTGGCAGTGCTCCCAACAGGGCTCCTCATACCTTACAGTCCTGCTGTGTTTGCCTCCGATCAGTCGCTATGTGCACATACACATGCAGGCTGACACAAGAGCACTTATAGTCAAGAACGAGAGAGAGAGAGATATTTGGATTAAGTGAGTGGTGTCAGTTTACTTCACCGCACTACATAGTGGTGCTAGAAATGTGTCTCTCTCCGCTAATTCTGTATAATGACATTTCTGGGCAAAGTGACTGACAGAGAAACTAAACCGCTAATGTCACATTGTAGGATAATGCGTAGAGAGAAAAAAACATGAAATAAAGCTATCTGTGTGTACAAAGACATGTGTCTGATGATATGACTCATGGTGGCGGAAAGTAACGTACAAATTTGTTGCACTTTTATTAGACTGCGCTTGAGTATTTCCATTTTATGAGACTTTTTACGTACAAATATGGTACTTGTTACTATACTACATTTGATTGAAGTCTTGTAGAAAACAAACATACAAACACTTGTACACGCACATACACACACACACACACACACACACACACACACACACACACACACACACACACACACACACACACACACACACACCGGTTGCAAGGATGAAGTGGAGAGCGGGAGTGAGATGTCATTAGAAACAACAGAGAAGAGATGGAGAGAGTTAGTCATGCACTCACTTTCTTTCCCTCCATCATTTTCTGGACTGCAGATGATTTTTGGAAGTCAGTTTGTTTGTTTGGAAGAGAACAAAGCGTGCTGGTAAAGCTACAGATGGCAGCTGCTACTTATTACAGTGTGCCACGATGACACAGCACAGATACCCATACAACACAACGCAAACAAGCAAATACTGGTATTGTGGAAACTCTCTCAACCACACACACACACACACACACACTCACGCACGCACGCACGCACGCACACGCACACACACACACACACACACACACTCACACACACACACACACACACACACACACTAACTAATGATCTTCACAGTTGAAGAAGTCAGTGCGTGATCTTTGTTTTCTTTGCTGTTTGGGTTTTGCCAATTTAAAATGATGTTGATTCCCAGCTTGTTGTTTTTACTGATTATATTGTCTGATGCAGTCGTTTTTCTCTGCCGCTGTTGCAGATGTTGGCAGTGAATCATCACGATCGTTTAAACTCCCTGAGATGGAAACAAGCGAATGAACAAGACAGTGTCTGTTGTCCCAGTGTTAGGGGAAAAATGGATTCAAATTGCAATCGTAAAATCGGCAAAGCTAAAATCTTCTATCACCAGTGACTGTGACATGATGTTAGATATACTGTATGACACTGTTTGTTTGATGTGGCTTTATATGGGAATAACGTATAATAACAATTAATACTCAATAGACTTGGTCATCTTTCATGTACAGATCAATGTGGCCTAAAGTAAGGTTTAACAGATTACAAAAATAAATGGAATAATTTTAAGTATATTATATATGAAGAAAAATGTTATACAGAGGATCAGTGCTGTCGAAAAAAAAGATATGCAGCAAAAAAGGGAATACTGAAAAATTTATTAGAAGGAAAATAAATGCTCGGACAAGTGCTGAGAAATAATGAACTAAATGCCTGAATGCATCTTCCAATCATTTCTTTATCACTATATATCTTATCCCTCCTACATCGATCACTCTTGTAGTGCCGTAGAGCAGCGCAATTTACACCATCAATTCCACTATTCCATGGAGCTGGTTGCATGTTTGTCTTCACGCTATCACATTCAACATCTATCTGTCTCTCTGGTTCCTCCAGGTGTGTTGTATGTTTGCCAGTGCCGAGTATTCCAGCTGTGGAGAGTACGAATTCTTCAACCAGACCAGTAACAGTTGCCAGGCCTGCCCTCAGTGCCAGCCAGGACACGAGCCCTATATGGTGAGACACACACACACACACACACACACACACACACACACACACACACACACACACACATACCGCACACATTTTAAAACCAGTTGCTGCAGTGAGTCGGTGGAAGAGACGGATAAC
>NC_137216.1:13690517-13698017 GCF_949987685.1 Ammodytes marinus | reverse complement strand
CCCTCTACAAAGCCACTGTGCGTTTGGCGGGAACCCCGGAAAGCGACGCAGAGTGTGGACCATGTTTACCAGGGTAAACAGCACACACACACACACACAAACACACACACACACACACACACACACACACACACACACACAGAAGATTAAAAAGCTTTTTGGTACCGTACGATGCAAATAAAAAACAAAAAAGCAAAGACTACACAGTCAGAAAGTCCCTAAATTATTATAACTTCAATCATAGATATTGAGCACACGGAGGACTGATAATGAAGCAGGTCAGTGTGCATCTCTGTGTGCCTGTGCCAGACCAAACAAAACAGAGACCCGCTCATTAAACAGAGCTCTGGCACCCTAACATTAGCTTAAGTCACATGAGAACGTAGCCAACTGTTGATTTGTACACAAGCATTTTTGTGAACATTACATGAAATAATCACATACAGTAAGCTGAGTAAGGTGCCCTGATTACTAGCTTCACAGATGCAAGATATGCTCTGACATGCACAACAACAACCACAACACTGTAGACTTTAAGCGAAGAAAGAAAAGAAAAAGTACAGATTTTCCATATTAATAATGTAAATGGCATTTTCAAATTCACTGATAATTGTACGTCAAATATTGTAAAGAGTTATGGGTGTCAAAGCGCTTTTTTTATTAACAATGTTGATGCGTTTATTTGTATATATTTCACTTGGACTGACCCACTCCACAGTCACATGCATCTTTGTACATACTACTCTCTTTTGATCAGCGTGGCAATGAAGGTAAATAGACAGACAGACAGACAGACAGAAGTTGCCATGAGTGGACCACCCGTTTTATTCTTTATTTTTACGCGCTTCCTCCCTTTGTGTGCGAGCAACACACTAAATCCCAAAGTTCTCCTTTTTTACGAATGACAGCTGAGGATGCAACGTGTCACTTAGAAATATTAAGTCAATACAGGACTAGTAAACATAACCAGACCATCCTCTCCTCCTCTTCTTCTTGGCCCATCCTTAGTGCCATACATCTGTTTCACTATTGGATGTGAAGCGGCTGTTTTTTGGATCTCCTGCTGTGCGCTAGATTTTTTTCCCACGTAAATATTTGCTGAAGGACGAGTGATTATTTCACTGAATCGTATTTCATCTGATTTCTACAACTGACTGTATACGCGGAATCTAATTAAACAAGTCTGGAAGGGATTGGCATAAATATGAGAGATTCAAACAGAGATAGTTGAATGTTGAAATCTCCCCCGGTCTTCTCCAGTGCTGGATGCTGCTGTCTTTGACTGTTCTTGGCTCCCAGCCTCCTTTAACAGGATGTTATTGCTTTTGATTGGAACAGGAATGAGAGAGTTGAGGAAGAACACTGAGTTTGGTCATGCCTAGGTCTGCTTCCGTACTGCATACTCTCTGCCGTACATGTTGCTGTTGTAGGCTGCACTGAGCGGGATGCGTGCCTGTTCCACGCACAACAGAACAGGCCTGAACAGCAGAAGTCAAGTTCAATGGAAGTGTGTATCTCAGCAGCCATCCTTAAGCAGCACAATCTTGTAGACTTAATAAATAACAATACTATATATAACAATAATATTAAGCTATTACAAAATCTTAACTGCATTATTGCATAATGTAATGTTTGCAAGGGGCTAAAGATGAAAAAATCAGACAGAGAAAAAGTTTGAAGCCAGCTCCCACATTACTTATTGTGATAATAATGTTTGTGTGTGTGTATGTGTGCGTTATAAAATCCCTGTCATTTCTCGCTGCTCCACACCCGCATTGCAGCTCATTTATATAACCTCTTTCTCAACTGTTAAACACCTTTGATAGTAGTTATAACACAGTGGCTAATGTCTAATGTCAGAATCACAAACTCCATCACACAGCAAAATCCATAAAACAGATCTCTCAAAACGGAATAATTGTATTCTCGACAAGTCACCTTTTTAGCATGGGATTGAACCAGCTGCTCGGACCACGTCCAAAACATTTGAAGGCATCAGTCAAATACCTGCACGGTGCATACTTCATGTGTACACAGACAAATATATTCTGCTCAAGCCTAAATGATTTAATGGCACTCCCAGTCATTCACAGACTTCCTCCCCCCCCCTCAACCACCCCCTTATTTTCCACTAATAGGCTCTTCATGACTCAGGGCCATAATATGTCCCGCCGCGCCATGTTTAGCTCCTGCAGGGCATCAATTATGTACATTTCTTCACCGAGTCAAACTTTTCACCTTGGCAGCATCCCCATACTCATGCACAGTGTAGGTTAAGTATGTCTGAAAGGCAGGGAGGCCCCCCATACCATACAGACACACACCTGTCACGCTCGCAGGTATAGTCTTATCGTGCAAAACAGTTTGCATCTGAAAAAAATTATTCAGATTTCTCTCTTCTGTGTTTTCTTGTTGTTTCCCCCCTTAAGTCATCATTAGGTCGAACCAAGCCTATAGTTTAGCCTCATTACACAGTCTTAATAATTTGCTGGTTTAACACTAATGTATTTTATGTCTCCCAGGTATTACATGCTGGTGAACGCAAACAGACCAAGGAGCGTCTACGGGATGGTTTGCCACTCCTGCCAGAATGCACCGCGCAATACCAAAGAATGTGAGAGCAAACCTTCTTCACAGCTTTAACCGTCCTTCCCTCCCCTTCCTTCCTTCCGCCTTCCCTTGGCAACCCCTGCAACCTTTCTTCACGGCATCCTCTTTTCATCTGCAAATTCCCCGTTTATCTTCATAAAAGATAAA
The DNA here is from genome assembly GCF_949987685.1 of Ammodytes marinus. Lineage (NCBI taxonomy): Eukaryota > Metazoa > Chordata > Actinopteri > Uranoscopiformes > Ammodytidae > Ammodytes > Ammodytes marinus. The sequence goes on along the minus strand of NC_137216.1, from coordinate 13,695,260 downwards.
AGCTACCACACATGAGAAGTTTTTTTCTAAATGTGCAAAAGCAGATGTTGAAATCCTAGATTCAGTTTGTTTTAGGGAACAATCGCAGGTCAGAGGTTGTGCTACAATGTTAGTATGTCTCTGTGTGTGTGTGTGTGTGTGTGTGTGTGTGTGTGTGTGTGTGTGTGTGTGTGTGTGTGTGTGTGTGTGTGTGTGTGTGTGTGTGTGTGTGTGTGTGTGTGTGTGTGTGTGTGTGAGTGAAAGAGAGGGTGCATGCGTGGCGCCAAATGTAGCTCCGACCACCTCCTCTGGACAATAATATTTACCACAGGATGTCCCCATTTTTTCCGTTTCCCGTGCACTGTCAACCCCAGCACTTCATAAACATTTATTCACATTTCAAACACACAGTGTGAATTCTGTCGAGTGGCATCTTCTGGTCAAACTGATTGTCTTACATCACTCCTTTGTAAGATGAATCACTTTGTCCTGGGTTTGTAAATGCCTGTAAACAACTGTCTTCAAGCTTGAAAGTTAAACACAAGTCAGATAGGAAAAGGAAAAGAATACCGCCAATACTTGTAAAGATGACTATTTGTTGCCTAGCTAGAGGTGTCCTGCTTTGCCATCTGTGTGTTCACACAGATATGACAAATAAAGTAGATCCCCTTTGATCCCAAAATGAGAGCATGTCAACGGGATCTCAACAGTTTGTTTGACCCCTTGCTGATGCCTACTGCTATGGGAACTAAATTTATAGGCTCATAATTGCACAAAACTCCCTTTTAAGTGTAATTGAAGAGCCCGGAAATGAAAGCTATTGTCATCATGTCATATTTAATAAGTGTGTTTTGAAAGATGAAAAACCTCAAAGAGCAGTCGGGGCCTGCAGACGAGAGGGTGTGAAGTGGGAGCAGCAATATGAATGTGTATGTAAGTGGGTGTGTGTGTGTGTGTGGATAAACACTTGCTTTTCAACAGCTACCTAATTGTTTCTCCCAGGCATTGAAATGATTGATTGGAATGATGCCGCAAAGAAGTGCAAATAAGAGATGATAGAACGATATAGGCTAACACAACAACAACAACAAAATATTTCTAATCTTTTATTTAGATTATTAGGTTTCTGTGGGATTTTATTACTTTATTTTATTTAACTTCTCACTCAATTGGATAAATAATGCTGGTTTTGATCATTCTGCATGTAGCTGGTTCAGGGATTATCTGTCCAATAGACAGCAATCGGTTAATCTAGGAAGCTGGTTTTGACCGGTAACATATGGTGTCCCACAGGGTTCAATCTTGGGCCCAGTTCTATTCACAATTAATATCAATAACATTGTTACAATGTCATCGCTACAAAACTGTCACGCCCCATCTGTACGCAGACATCACAGTACTGTATTGCATGTCTGATTTGGTGCACCAATCTATACAGAACCTACAGAGTTCTTTTAACACCCTGCAGGACTGTCTGGTGGACCTCAGGCTTGTTCTAAATACAGAGAAAACCAAATACATGCTGTCTCTAGAGCAAGGGCTACAAATGTTCATGATTTTAATATATTTACAAAGAATGGATTTTTAATTGAAAGAGTAACAAAATATAGATATTTCGGCATCTGCAAAGCAAGTGTATTTCCCTTTATTATGTATTACACAAGAGACATGCTCAAGAGAAAAACTGGACTTGACTAGGCTATATAGAGCCTTTAAATAACTGGATTTAGAAGTCGGCCAATTAGCCCAACTGTTTTGTTAGGCTATAGCAATAAATTATAGGGAGATGCAAAGAGAAGATAGGAAATAGGAAAACCTTGTCGGCTATACAAGTAAACAAATTCATCAAAGCTCGCTGTTACTGCGCTTCGGTTTTCTGAAATGAGCTTCATTAGTCTGAAGAAAAGATGAAATCACACACCGAACACTCCCCCCGTATCTCCCCATTTGTTCAGCCAGGCTCTCGTACATTTTAATTAAATCCCCTTCAGATGAGAATTTAGGAATAACATCACAGTAAATAAGAAAGGAGCTGAAAGCTGGGTGTTCTTCTACTCTTCTCAGGGTGAAGGCAGGCTGACACTCGCCGTGTAATCTGCAAATTACCCCGGCTCCTGCCTAGCTCTGTGTGTGATAATTAAAACTTCAGTGGGTATGGGAGAAAGAAAGATGATTAGCGTGTTACTGCCTGTGCTCACGCCACGCTTTGGCAGCCAGACGGTAGGAGTCTGTAGGCATCACTCAAAGTAGATTTTCGTGGACGTTTGCTTCTGTTTTCCAAGTGTGCACCCGTGTACCTAAATACGTATCATAGACTGCACCAATTGTAAGAACCCAAACTTAGTGTATCAGTGGAAACAACAAACAGAAATGGCTTAATATCACAATTTTCGTTAGGTGATGCTTTTAACCAAAGTGACTTACATCTGGTGGTAGGCAGATAGTATTAAAGGTGTAGTCAGTGATTCTGGAGAATGCTTGTTTTCCAAATCATGTTTTTTTCTATACTGTGTATACTATACTGTGTGTGGACTGAAAAAAAGTCTGGTGTTAATACACAGCCTAGGCTCTGTAAATGGGTATATTAATTTCCTCCAGCGGATCGGGTGGAGATATTCAGTGATTTTGACAAAAAAGTGAATTTGGTGGCACTAAAAAAACTTTCTCCTGCATCCCTGATTCCTCCTTTAAGGGTCTTGCCAAAGGACCCACACTGGACTTGCCGCAGCGGAATCGAACCCTAGTTTTGAGATGTCCACTGAGCTATTACAATTCAAATAAAAGTGGTTTAATTTTGTTTAATATATACCCTGAGCCTGTACCTCTCCGTTTGTTAGGACCTGAGTACCCAGATTGCCCTGCAGTGTGCGTTCAGCCTGCGAGACATGATTAAGAGATAAAACCGCAAGACGCAAAACAGACTTCCAGTTCAGGCTCATATCCTTATCCAATGAGTGTAAACACATACCATGAGTTAATGTCTGCAGCCACAGGGCACTTGATGTGTGTATGCACATGTGTGTGTCTGTTTTTGTGTGTGTGTGTGTGTGTGTGTGTGTGTGTGTGTGTGTGTGTGTGAGACCACAGGAAGCAGCAGGGCACACGCCAAAGAGGTCCACAGTATATCAACTTGGTGAAATAAAAGACTGATTAAAAGAGCTGATTTATGAGCTGCCGGGAGTTTACAGCTCCATTAGGAGAGAGGGAAAACAGTGGGTGGATAATCCAGAAAAGAGAGACAGAAGGGTTGAGGGGGGGGGGGGGGGGATTGGAAGTGATGGAAATAGAGAGAATGAAAGAAAAGGGGCCTCCTCACTGTGTCCACACGTTCACATCAATTTGTGGCGGGGTGAAGGCCTTAGTGAGATAAAGATTAGGACATACTGCTGATTGTTCCCATCATCTGAATCTGTGTAAATGATGCTCCTTGCTTCATGGTGTCATGACATATTCTTCAAGGCCAAAGCTAACATGTCAACATAACAAGTGACTGATGGCATATTTTTGTAATGCTTTTTTTCCCTTTTGAAAACACATACAATTGTGTAATCTCTGCAAGAAAAATGCTTCATCATTCCTCCAAGTTTAAAGGAACAGTTTGACATTTTGGGGAAATACGCTAATTCGGCTTCTTCTGCAGGAATCTAAATGAACAAAATCAGCCTACAAGCCACTTTAAATCTCCGTTATTAACATTACATTTTCCCACAAATTCCCGTCTTTATGCTAAGCTAACGGCCGCTGGCAGTATCTTTACATTTACCTTTCAGAGTGCTCTCGATCTTCTCGTTTAACTTAGAAAATAAATCGAAAATTTGGCGCAGTTCTGCTGACTTAAATGCAAGACATACTGTATATCTTGTGTTCTGTCTGCTCGTTCAAACACATACATTTTCTTGAGGAAATGTGTACGTTCAATCCATATACATGCAAATGATGTGGATGGGAATCTATGATTTGACACAAGTGTGTTGTAAGGTATTGCTTGTAATGGATCAATGAGTAAACAATAGGGGTTAGAAATATGTCCACTAAGATATCCACACTTAATGAACTAGGATTCACAATGTGTCTGTGCTTGTGTGTGTTTCACAGGCATGGTAACCAGCGTGCCAAAAGAAAAACCTGTAATCGACCCTGGCAGCACAACCGTGTTCCCTCACCTGCATAAAGGTACACACACAGACACACAAACAAAACATACACACAAGCTTCATCCATCTCCTATATCACTTCCCATCACACACACAGACACACACACACACACACACACACACACACACACACACACACACAGACACACACACACACACACACACGCACACACACACACACGCACGCACACACACACACACACACACACACACACACACACACACACACACACACACACACACACACACACCATTAATACCACTTCACATCATTGTCTCCATGTTCCAGATGCCACTGGACAAGGTCACCTCGCAACTGCACTAATTATCGCCATGTCGACCATTTTCATCATGGCCATCGCCATCGTCCTCATCATCATGTTTTACATCCTGAAGGCCAAACCCAGTGGCCAGGGTGAGTAGCACGCGCACATACTCACATGCACAGTCTCATGGCAAAGGTTGGCACTTGTGGTTTATCATGACGTGTTTTTCTTTTAATGATGTGTCTGCAGCGTGTTGTTCTGGACAAGTGGTGAAGACGGTGGAAGCTCAGACCAAACAGGAAGACAAGAAAGATGTCCCTGGTGAGACATGACACACACACACT
>NC_137216.1:13633017-13685517 GCF_949987685.1 Ammodytes marinus | reverse complement strand
AGAGCAACAATAACCCCACCGCGTGCCTCCTCAACCTGGGGAACAAGCCTGACCTCTGCCTGCTCTCTCTGGGCCTCCTGGACCGCGAGAGAGCCTGTAACGGCAACCAAACAGTCACAACGGGCCAGGCAAACAACATGCCCAGTCCCAACCACATGGCCAGCACAAACCACATCAGCAGTGTGAACGCAATCAACAACAACAACAATAAAACCCCAGGGGTAGGGAAGATAGTTAAAAGACATTACTGGAGTACAGCAAAAAAAAACATGATTATGAACAGATCTCCACTTCAGTTTTCATCTGGAAATCTCATAGTGCTTTTGTTTCATATTTCACACAGATGCTACAGAGTCGAAGGAAAAAGATCCTGGATCTGTACACCAGAGCCTGCAATGTGACAGAGGGTAAGCCGCCTTCCTCTGACACACATAGGAAAATATCCATCCTACTAAAGCCTTGTAATCAAGACTTGATTTCTGCCAATTACTGTGGAGGGGCATTTATTACTTCTTTCTGGTGAAGCTAAACTCTTGAATGAACCGTGGTGATAGTGAGAAATAGCATTTTTCTCTCATTTTTCAGGACGGTCGCTTTAAGAAGTAAAACTGCATCGGATAGAAGTCATGATCTCACTCCGCAAGCACATTTTTCCACTAGTAAATAAAACATCTTCCAGTCCTTTACATGGTTAATGCAGTAACTTCCCTCTAATGCCTAAAGAGGCATCTTTTAAGATAAAATCAAACATCAGTGTAGGTAAATTTGAGTATAGCGGTAGCAAAGTTGATCGAACCAAAGACAAAATATAAGCAGAAATACCACAACTGGATGCGTTTACAATTATGCAACCAACTACTTAATCTATATTTTAGTTAAAAATCCTTAAATTAAAGAAAAATCGTCCTCATATGAGGGTAAGCAAAAGGACATACAAATATCAGAGTCTAAAGGCAGCGGATTTACAAAGTGCTCTGATCTATATGCTAACGTCAGCTTACTTACATTGTTCACGTGTATGTTTGGCAGCTATAATGTGTAACATCTTTTACCAGCTTAGCAGTTTAGGTAGTCTAGCCCTGCGTTCGAAATCGCATACTCTTTTATTTTTTATTCTACATACTACATCTGACAATAAAGCAAATCTAGTTAGCATGTAGTAGGCATACAATTGGGAAATACGTTCACTTATTTATTTCATCATAACATTGCGCCTTGATCTTGCCTCTTGCTTTCATATCAGTTGCATCACCGGTTGTTTTCACACGGAGGATCTGTTGATGTGACCTCACTTCCAGTGCGCACTGGATTGTGGGTCAGAATCACCAAAATAGCATGCTGATTTCAACACTTAGACAATCTTGGCCGGATGTAGTAGACATCGGGGTACTCTCAAGCATATTAAATCTGACCGACAATAATTTTGACATTCTAAATCTTTTTTTTCCTACCGTACTAAATAGCAGAAAGTATGTCGTATTGGAGCACAGCCTATAGGTTTTCCCAGGTTACTAAACCCCCATTCCCTTGTACCCCCCTTTTTTCTCCAGGCCTGAGCCCCACAGAGCTTCCCTTCGACTGTCTGGAGAAGGCCAGTCGCATGCTGAGCTCGTCATACAGCAGCGAGGCGGCCGTGGTGAAGACGTGGCGGCACCTGGCCGAGAGCTTCGGGCTGAAACGGGACGAGATCGGGGGCATGAGTGACGGCCTGCAGCTGTTTGAGAGAGTGAGCACGGCGGGCTACAGCATCCCTGACCTGCTGACGCGCCTGGTCCAGATAGAGAGGCTGGACGCAGTGGAGTCTCTCTGCTCAGACGTGTTGGTTAGCAGTGAGACAGCAGCGGCGGCGGGCAGACAGGGCATCAGCAGCTTTCACAGCCAGCTGGTCTGTCCGTCCCCCTGTCCGTCCCCCTCCCATCGATGCGCCAGTGTCTGAATTAGAAAGTGGTAGAGCAGAGACTTTAAAAGACTCCCTTTTGAAAGATGCCTTTTTACAGTATACATGTATGTATAAGGACAGATGCTGCGTGCTGACAAAAGGAGGACAGCGCATATACAGTGTAGGCCACACCTTGGCTTAGCCCCATCACATGAAGAATGTCAGTGGACTTCCCCCATGCACAATCCCTTTTTCCGATCATGGGTTTTAAGGCCTGTCAAGAAGCTAGTAATCTGGAATAGCTTTGTATGGTCTTATCTTTGTCTTTCTAAAGTGCTACAATACTACAGGAGTTTGAGCTGGAGAAAAATGAAAGACCAAAGACCACAGATTACATTTTTTCTCTAGATTGCTTGTTCAGATATTTTCAAATACTGTAGTTTCATATCAATAATTCAAAACAGTTTCTATTTTGTTCCATTTGTTCTATCTCAATTCAAAAATAGCTTAATTAAGTGTGCGCTGGACGCAACACACTACCCTTTTTTTTAAACACTTAAATACTGAATTTTGTATGCAGTTTTTAAAAAAACTCTGACCAAAGCTAAAGCAGTGCAAAAGAAGTGCCTTTCTTGTCGGTACACCATATAACAGTGCTTTATAAGTGGGAGAATTGAGGATGCCTTATCCCCTCACTGAACCTCCTGACCAGGACAAGAGCACTTGGAACTAGATGTTTGTTTGCATGAAGCGACCTAGTCTGACCGACCGCAGCATCAGTTAACATTCATGACTGCGCCTTGGGCTCCACTGTCACCATACAGGAAGGACAGCCGATACGAGCTCCTCTGCTTACGATGCAATCAGAATGACTCCAGATGGATATGCTGAAACATCAGTCAGATCAGCTTGCTTGTGAAATAACTTTGGGCATTTGAGGATAAGGCCGAAACCCAGAGTCGCGATGTCACCAGCATAGACACAATAACTGTTGTCTACATTACAGAACAGTATTTTCATTTGTTTTACCTAAAGACATTGTGACATGGTATTTTTTCTTTAGCTAAATGATCAAAAACTGCTTTTTTTAAATGTCAATGTGGGTTGTATCTGCAATGTTGTTTACTTTAAAACACCAACTTAACTCTATTTATTGATTAACCATGTGTGTTTAAACACTACTCACAAACAGATAACAGCTGACTTCAACCAACCATTAGAACATACAAAACAAAACATGGAACCATTTCAGGTGGTGTGTGTTCAGTTTTAATCATACAATGCACGAATGCTGCTCGTCTTCTGCTTGCCTACATTTGCATGTTAAGCCACTTTCCCCAACTTTTAACACACACGGAACCAAACACTCTTTTTACTGCCACGACTTCCTCAACAGTGACCAAGTCCCTGACCCGCCTCGTAACTCTTCCTCTCTCCCCCGAGTGTATATCCCCCTTTTACCCCAATGCTGCGGTCTAGTGCTGCCGCCAGCCCTAATTATTTGGCGTGTGGCTCCCCATGGCCCCTAATAGGCTGAAGTGTTGTGGGTTTACAGAGCGGGTGCAAAGTGCCTGTGATTTCCAGCACCCAATTAAGCATTTAGGGCCACTTAACCAGTGAAAGCCCAGTGGAAAAGCTGTAAAAAACCTGCATTAAAAACAGAGAGAGAGAGAGAGAGAGAGAGAGATGCCACGGCCGAGGCATGACTAACTGCCCGCGGTGGTTGACGCACTGTGTACGGTGCAAGAATGCAGCCGGTGGTGGTGAAAGCAGCTAAGGTCTTCCTATAACGTCTGACCTTACTCGGCTTTTGTGGTCGGCTCAGTCATGCTCAAGACAGGATTTTAAGCTCCCCTCTCCACTCCTATGGGAGCAATACGGGCAAATGAGAACAATGTGCAGTTTGGTGGGTTTTTACTCCTCGGACAAGCAGCTGAAGCATGTTAAGTGTGTATATGTAAGGGTGGCTCCGGTAAAGAAGCAAGTTATAGTTTGTGAGGAGTGTCATCATGTCAGTACCCATAATAAACTCCTATAATGGTGATTTCAACTGATAATATGGTCAAGGGTGCAAACAATCAATGCAGAGACTGACTTGGATCTATTTTTTGGGGGGAATATGATATCTGATGCATTATCTTGACAGCTCTGCACACACATCACCCTCTGTCAAGTTCTCTAAAGGCTTTTTCGGTTCACATTTTACATTTCAAACTCTGGGGCAGGACTCCAGTACTTTAAATTAAATAATGAATGTGCATGTTGATCAGTTATATGTTTAACTGTTTCTCTCCTTAAATATCTCCTATCAAAGCTCACATTTCAATACTTATCTTTTATCAAATCCAGATGAATTCAATACAAGTTCAACTAGTTATGTTTAAGTGTTTTATGCTGTTGAAAATGTGTAAATAATCTTAATTGTTTTATTTGAATTGAAAATGAAATGGACCAGCAAAATCTTGTCTGCAATATTCTATGCAGATGATGATATACAGGAGCCATAGACATGAATTACTTACCTCAGTAGCACACACAGTACAGTAGAACATATAGAAACACACATACAAACTCACCACAGAACCAAAGTATAACTGTATATATAACTTATTATTGTACATAATGTATACATTAATAAAGATGTATGGCAAAAAAAAATGGCTTGGTATTTTAATTTCATGATGCTTTCACTTGCTGAGAGTATAACATCTCTATTTCTACAGGCTGATATGAGTAATGCCCACGGCTTGTTGAGGCTGGACTTGGGTGTTATGAGGCTATTGTTGGCTTGATAACCTTCTAACATTGACAATGCTAATCTTTAGGTGAAGTTAAAGGTGCACTATGCAGTTTATATGGAGGGGGATTTGTTTGCATTTGCAGAGCTTGCAGTTCATTTACAACACATGTTTTCTCTGTATGTAATTCTAAGTATTGAATAATTAGATCATAATACCTCAAAACATCATTATTTTGAGGAACAAACGTACGACTATAATATGTTTGGAAACAAAACTGTGGGCCCTGCTGCTGTAAACAACAACAGTGAAACAGTAACTTGTCTAGTTGCTTTCTCACTGTAAACAGTGTTCCAGGGATCCATTCAATTATGAGTATACACCTTACACAATGTTTACTTCTGTGACTCTGACATGCACAACGTTACAAAGTGCACCTTTAATACAAGTGCAGCTCATCCATAAAGTGACAGTCTGTGGTGAACTAAACCAGTAAGTGCTGATAGCTACTCGATACTTTTCAGTTGAAGCCTCAGATGTATTAGTGCACTGCTATCTGTCTGACAGCTGTTAAGATATTTTAGTCTGGACGAAATTGTTGGAGCGACAGACCGATACCGATTACCGTTCATAGAACCACGCAGCACACACAGCATGGCTAAATATGTAACTTAGTTTTGCCAATATATGAAAACAGAAGACAGACTTCATTTCAGGGTAAAAGCATGACCAAATGTACATGTTTTACAGACGTACAGTACATCAACCAGCAATTGATCAAACATGCATACAAATGGAATGATCCTTACACAGAGATGAATGCCATTACTAGACTATAGGCCTATAGTAAATGATCCCATTTGGTGGTCCATCCCAGCCATTACAGCACTCACCGTCTTGGACTGTTAATGGCTTGGAGACACTGAATGGAAGAAAAAAACGCTAATTACAATGTTCATTCAGAACTACCACAGTTAATTATAGCTCATTAAATGTGATGTATTAACGAGACAGCTCATGATTTAAATGGAAAAAGACTTTAGGACAAGATTAGTTGACTAAACCTTCATTTGGGCATTAGCTCTTGCCCTCAAAAGCATTTATCTCTCCCACTGGCTTGCTACTGCAAGTTGAGAAAGAGTTTGGGATGCCAAACCCTTTCTTTCAAATTAAAGAAGATTTATCTCTCCTTATTCTAAAGCATTCTTTTCTTGGCATAAATTGTAACACTTACCGTTACCAAACAGTACTGCTACTGTTTCTTGAAACCCAATTTCTGTCATTTAAAATTTCAGATAATTAGTAAATGATTCAACCTAACCTGCTCCAACACAAAACAGTGTTTTTCACAAATATATATATATATATATCCTATATATATATATATATATACACATACATACACACACATATATATATATATATATTTTTTTTTGTTGTTGTGTGCGACACCCCTCTGTCATCATTCACCGTTGGAGGGTGTGCATTTATGCTAAGACTCCCAAATCCTTAGCCAAACGATTATGATTATGTGTGTGTGTGTGTGTGTGTGTGCTGGCTGGAGATCTTAAGTCAGGTTCATAGAAGGTCTGGCTGGCAGTGGAGATGCCAGTGTTGCTGCTCTGGGGCATTCGGGCAGCATTGAGGTCTTTTCTCTCATCTCGTTTCAAAAACTTTTTCCCCTTTTGAAGAGCCTTTAAGTTTAGATAACGCACACACACACATAGATACACACACACACTAAGTGGGTACACACAGGGGTAGAGGCGCATGTGTCTTTGTGTCTGTTTTTACATCTTAAGCACTTGGCTCAACTTATAATGAGGAGGATAAAGCCATAGAGAGCAAATTCAGGGCAAGGAGTGCCACAGCCATGAAAGTAATTAAACCTCTGCCAGTCAGTAACACCTTCCTACACCCCCCACCACACAACAACTGCATGCACACACTCATCCCTGTCAGTCACCTGCACACACATCAAACAGCAGTACAAGTGTTGTCACCAGTCAGGTGTATTTTCTAGAACTTGTCTGGATCAGATCTGTCTGGAGAGCAGGATACTGCTTCACAATTCAACCCCTGAATATCCACTGAAGCACTGTCATACTTGAAAAACAGAATCTGGCAACGCAGCTTTCTTTTTCAACCAGTTATTTCAAAATATGAAGATAAAAAGGTTGACTTTGCACCAACTTTTCAAAAATGATAAGGGGAAAAAACCATTGGTGGATCAGGAGGTTTTTCTCCCAAATAGGCTGGAAATAAAAGTGTTAATGTACCACTGGGGAATACCATGAGCCGCAAAGAAGTGAATTATGCTGCTGCAGGAGTTGTTGAAGGAGTTTCTATCGACTTACATGCTGATTCTGCTCTGTTCTCCCTGAAGCAGCAATTTTTTTATTCAATTGTAATGTTTTTGGATACAAAAAGATTGATACCACTCTTGAGTCTTGTGCTATGATTAGCATAAAGGCTGAAAGTGAGGGGAAAGAGCTAGCCGGCAAGTTACAAGTAGCTCCAGGGGCTCCACATTTAAAAAAAATTGTCAATTGATGTTTTTTGTTTGTGTATAAATTCAAGAAAATAGCTAAATTGTTTTAATAAAGACAATGTAGAAATACTGTTAGGCGCTTTTTTTATTTTATCCCCACTGCTTTCATTTTAAATGGTAAACTAAGCTAATTTAGCCACAATTGCTGTAAGGCACAGACAGGAGTGGTATCAATCTTCTAATCTAAGATCAAGTGAATGGGAAGGGATGTACAGTAGCCTACATATCCCAACTTGCTGAACAGTTCCTTTTACAGAATAACTTGAGGGGTAATAATCAAATAGCAGTGGGAATAGGTTTGGGCTTCTGGTGTGCCAAGGGTTCACACATATAATGCAAATCTGGGACAATTCTGTTAGATTTGCTATTACCATAGTCTCACACAGCCAAACCAAACTACAGCTAGTTGTATGGTATGGAACCAAGCTATATCATTTGGAGTATAGGGGGGAAATTGAGAATAATAAAAAAAATACTTAATGGTAAAATATGTAGTTAGAATTCAACTATTCACTACAGACACCACTTCAGGCCATGTTGGAAACATTAAGGAAAGAAGGGAAACAGAACAGGGATTTGGAGACACAGGGACACAACACGTTTGGAATTAATGCTGCAGGCACAAATGAATGAGCAACGTGTATGCAAATGCTAAAACAGGATCAGCACTTCATTTGAACAGACACAATGGTTATCAGATGGAGGTCTTGGTTTATGTTAATGTTAGAAAAGCAGAATAAAAAAAGAAGTTAAAACAAACTGGAATTTTGGAAAGCAGTGTGCCTACCATAAATAACCACTGGACAGCTGCTTCCACTCACGAGTCCTTCACACAGTCCTCATTTACACAGTCAGGTATATTACCAGGCCTTCCATGTGCTTATTGCATTACTCAAAGCAACATTTTATGCATATTGCGGCTGGTGAAAATAATATACATTTGGTGGTCTGCCATGTCGAATCGCTGATTGACTTGACTTTATGGTTGTGCTGAAGTGGAACCACTAATGTTTCCCCCTTGCCAGGCTCCTCCAACCTACCAAATAACTTTTTAATGAGGTTTACCAGCCAGACCAGAGCCGGGCGACTCTTTAGGGTAATTTTCCAAACTTTTGGTCCGCTGAAAAAAAAACAGAACCCAAGCATAAATCAAGATCAGTGTGTAAAGTGGTGTGGGTGATGCTGTGCAGATTGACATAATTAAGCGCTTTAGGAGGTACAAGGACCAGCAACCAGCGATGCCCAACTGCAGAGGAGGCCAGATCTAACTGAAGTTATGATGTAAATAAATCAGCCGTGGACAGCTTGGGTAGCGTAGGCAAGAAGGCGATACAATCAAGAGTATCAGACCTTCAGGCTTAAAAAGGAAGCGTGTAGAATCCTTAAGGGTACAATTAACGTCACTTAAATGTTGATTATGATGTATTAAGTATTATGCTCAATACTCCGTGTGGTCCAGTCGTATTTGTGTCAAAATATACTGCTTCAGTTTCCCCATCCTGATTTCAGTTTTAAAATTCTCACTTTCTACAATAGTAGTGTGTACTGTGTATGAGGAACTATTGTCAAGTTTAGGGAGAGACTGGGGTGATGGTTAATATAAAGGCACTTAAACATTACCTGCATGAAAGTTAGACGTAAATTGTTTAGAGCTGAATTGTCTAATGTTAACGCATATTAGCTCATCCAGGTTAGCTTAGCTCAAAGACTGGTTCTCCCCTTGATTCCCAGTGATTGAGCTAAGCTCACTTCATGAGCAACTTTTGCCCGTTATATCAAAAATGCACGCAGTTACAGGAACGGTTTCTGTCGACATTTCCTGAGCCAGAGAGTAAGGCAAAAAGCTGAAATTTCAAAATGATGAACTGAAAAATGGTGGTCACTGGATGAGTGAGATTATGTGTCCACCATGTACTGCTTTTCCACTGTTGATCGTAAAGCCTGAAAGTATCCATTTGATATCATCCAGATGCAACAAAAATTCACAACAGCCCCAATGAGAAAAGGCAATGCTAATACTCTGGTCCTCCATAGCAGGCATACAGCCAGCAAAATAGGACCTCCTCTTTTTTTTAATGCATAATCTACTCTGATTATGGCTGTTGACAGCTAGTGAAGTTGTAAAACTGTAGGCAGGAAAATCATTTAAAGCAAGCGTAAGACTTTATCAGGGCGATTTGCTCAGTAAAGACAGAGGGACTTCCCGGTTCGGGTCTCTTTTACATTTGCCCCGGTAACTTAATTTCACCCCCAGTGGAGATTAAAATGATACTATTTATTTACCGCATCGCAATAATTTTTTTTACGAAAGGACAATTAAAAGACATTATGAGCACATTAACATTGGTATATTGCATGTGCTCTGGTGCCTGCAATGTAATAACAGAAGTGGTTGGAAACCGAAGTCATTTGGGGTAATAACATTCCACTTTGTTATATGGGCTAAACTTTAAGCATGCAGCTCACTCTTAAACCTCTATCACAGCCAGCCAAAAGCAGTATGATCCAAAAGCTTCCAGCAGAGTGGAAAGAAAGTATATAAAAAATAAAAAATACTCAAATGTAAATGCAGCGAATATAACTAGTGGTTAAGCTTCTTTTTTTTGTTCAAGGATGAATGATGCTGTAAATTCATCTGTTTTCGAAGACACATTTTCCATTGTAGCTCATATTATTTTTTATATTTCACTCCGATACTACCACGTCTCCTTTCCCAACAATGGAACTACTATAACTGCAATCATGCTTGGTGCAGACGCAGACAGTTTCCACGTGTCTGCGATCACTCAAGAAACGACTTCAACTATATATCTGAAACAGGTGCATTTGCCTTGGCAGAACATTTCATTTTAAACTACTTTATTCTTTAATGCTTTCTTGAGCTTTTTTTTCACACTACCCATTACTTGTTTAAATGTGGTAGCTTATCAGAGCCCTCTTGAAACTGACATGATGCGTGACGTCTAATGAGGCTTATTTTGTCGTCAGTAAATGTGTTCGAATCACGTAAAAGATTCATCAATTTCAATTATAAGGCTTCATGAACCATTGAAGAAATATACTGTCTCTAAATTCTATAATAAATATTCAATATAAGGACAAAATATCCAGCTCTTTAAAGTCACCATCTCTCCTAATAATAACGAACAAGTTTACAGTCAATTTAGGAAATCAGATACTGTTGGCAAAAAAAAAAAAAAAAAAAAACTGCGATTGGACTTCCTTTCTAATTAAAACCAGCCAAGCACTTCCAACTTGTTTTTTGAATGAGTACGTTTTTAAATGTTGAAATTGTTCCAGTCAGTCCAATCTCCTCCATCAAGCAAAGCCACCAGTGTGTCCCATGCTGAGAGCATTACTCCCATCAACCCACCCATGCTCTGGAACAAACAAATAAGACATGTTTATACAAACCATGTGGATTTCAGCATTTCATATGCATATCCAATCTTAATGTCCTTCAGTTCCTTTTGTTTATTGTCATTAAAAAAGCTCCACAGTCACAGCCTCTCTTCCTCCGAGTACATCAGACACCCATTAAGGCCACTGGGTAGCAGAGCACATGTTTGAAAAAATAAAAAAGGGAGGGTTAGGGGGGTTCATCACAGAAACGATAGAAGACAAGAAATCAGATTACAGTGTTGAACACAAAAACAAGGAACGAAAAACATACACAACACAGAGAAATACTTTTGACAGACAAAAGAACCCTATAAACATATCGCACAATAAATAAGGAAGGCATATGTTATTTGAGGTAGAGCAGGATGGAGCCTTGAAGTACTGAACAGTTTAAAAAGAAGCACGTTGCCTGGTGAAATACAAAGTAATCTGGCAAGTCTGAAAGGGTCTTTTAAAATCCAGCATTAGGCGCATTCGAAACACACGCCAGTCATTTAAGGTTGTGGAGGATGGAGCAGAGGTTGAGGCAGAGGAAGGTGTGTATGTGCTTGGTTTGGTGAAGTTCTTGTATCTGGAGGTGGAGCGAGGTGACTTCAAACAGACGACGGTTCTTCCTGAATAATAAAAACAAAAGAAATGCGTCACAACTACGCGTCAGCCCCAAGATATTCCATGAAACACATCCTCGAGGGTCAGTCAGTCCCACTCTTATACTTTACTGGTGTACTACAGCTGTACGACTAGATATTTTGGCCTGGGATAACTGATGACCACGCGACCGGCATCTCCATCCCTGAAGATTTGGCTCAAGCATGGTTAAAGGAATAGTAATGTATTTTTGAAGTTGGGTTGTATGAGGTACTTATACATATTTAATATGTTATCTTATGGAGATGGCAATCAGTGCCATATATATATATATTATTAAAAAATAAATATCTG
Organism: Ammodytes marinus; assembly: GCF_949987685.1. NCBI lineage: Eukaryota > Metazoa > Chordata > Actinopteri > Uranoscopiformes > Ammodytidae > Ammodytes > Ammodytes marinus. The sequence goes on along the minus strand of NC_137216.1, from coordinate 13,674,005 downwards.
TTTCAACTGTAGGGTAAATGTATGGATTCCCTCTCCCCACTTAAAAAATACTTAACTATCCCTATTAGCATTCTGAGAAATGGTGAAAGTTGTATAGCACTTCAGCGCACACATAGATCAAATAAATACATGAACGCCACAATCTTAAAATAACTTGAATTAGAAATAGAAAAAAAGAGCTGCAAGCCAAACTGTATATGCTATAATTGGCCTTAATATTACTGTGGTTTCAGGACGCTCTCAATGGGCCACATGATAAATCTGCAGGGCCTGGAGATAATCACAAACTACTGAAATCTTTGTTTATTTTTTTAAAGATGCACAAAAGACACAACATGTTTTTTTTCCACGTGTGGAGACCCCTGTGTGAGTGTACCTGATGCTGGAGAGCTTCTGTAGCAGAATGGAGAGCTTTTCCAGCGAAGGGAGCTCTAGGCGAGGGTTTTTAAGAAGCTGTGAGGCCATTCGGAAAAAGCCCTCGGTGCTACATGCCTCCAGGAAGGGGTTTAAGTAGCCTGCAGGGAAACACAAGCAAAGGGCAAAAGAGAGCAGGAAATAATCAAAACAATTTCTCTAACGAACAACACATTTCTTATTCAATTGTTCAAAACTTCTGGGAGAGATGGAAACGATCAACGTCAATTTTGCCGTGCCTTCCACATTTGCATGGAAATGAAAACTACATGGATCCACAAACAAACCATAAAAAAAAAAACACTTTTAACGATCAAAACGGAGTTGGGACGGGGACACAGATGCCGGTCAGAGGAAGCCTGTGATGATTGTGTTTGGAAGACAGCTTCCACATTGTCACTGTTAACTCTGACCTTCCCCCCCTTCATCAAATCATAACCTCGCACACAACACACACACACACACACACATAGGGAGATGAAACGGAGGAAAGACAACAGCATTAATCCGCACAGATGGGAGCTGCACATTCTTCAAATGAATAAAAAGCAAATGTAAACCCTATGAAGTCCTAAAAGTGAGTGGGTTCCTAGTAAACAAACATTTGTTCCTGCTATAGCCACATTCTTGCTCCTTCAAGAACTAACTCTCCACTGTCTAAGACCACGCACACAGGGGGGGTGAGAGAATATAAAATGAGCCCTGGAAAATGACTGCTTTGGCACTGGTCTAGCACCGAGGTTCTTCTGGCATCCAATCACAGAAGGAGATTGGACAAGGAAGAATAGGATAAGGTTCAGATAAGGAAGGGTGAAGCGGGCGCAATCTGATAATATAAGAAAGGATTAAGCAGACAAGGTTTATTTTGGCCAGTCTTTTCCCAGCAAGTTATACTTCATTTTACCCCAAGGTTATTAAAGTACTATATATGCCACTGTTACGACCTTGAACAATTTCTATACATTTTGCAGTTGTCCCTTTTAACATTTCACATCATTCAAACTGTTTTGATTGGTGAATATTTTGATTAATGGCTACTGATAGTGGTTTGACAATCAGGCTGTCAGATAATTGATGTATCTGCAGCTAAAATAGTTATTTAGTCCAAAAACAACTGTCAAGAGGCAACAGGTGTATACGGCTGCAATTAATGTTATTTATTTTACTTAAGATTTATGTCAATTATGTTTTGATGAGCGGTAGTTAATGAAACATTGTACCACCAGACCCCACACAAGGTGCTGGTTTTTCCTTTTTCTTTCTTTCTGATCAACAGTTCAAAACAGCGGAAACCAGAACACGTCTGGCATTTTATTACTTCATCAGAGTCACGAGAGATGACAGAAAAGCTTTAGTTCAGATCTGGATTCCTTGGCAATACAAAACATTATTATCTCATATGGAACTTGATAAGCACAGTGCAGGACAATTCAGTTGTGCAGTGTTTGTTGACGTTGTTTTCCATGTGTCGGCTATGTATTTAATAATGGGACTTTTATTGTGCACAGTAAATTGTGTGTACCGAAAAACCAATTGTTCTCCATTATAAAAACATGTTAGTTAAAAAAATATTTATGTAGGAATTTTAACTTCGATAACTAGCTGGGAACATCATTTGTTTATAAATCAGTCAGGGTCTAGAATAAATACTGTTCTAATCTGTCAGACTATAAAGTCTTTCAGCAGTTACCCGTATAAACTGAGTGATTGCCTGTTTTCTGCTCATAATTTAAGGCCACAGTAGGAGGTGGAACCTTCTCCCTCTCCTAAAAAGTCTGCATATAGTGTTTGTATGAACTCAACGCACCAGTTCAAGTTCTTTCACTGCTGCTCCTACGTTTTTGCTTTTCTTCTAAACTGGCCTACTTACATAACATGGTACATAGAGATAATATTCCCAATCATTTCCATTATTTTTCTTAGCATATTTCGCATATGCATTCTTTCATTAATATGTTTCAAGGGGGCTATAAGTCTTCTCCACTTCAGGAGGGAGTGGAGAACACTTTTTTCTCCTGTTGCCATGGTGAATCATGTTAAAACTGTTCTATTGATGATGGCTTTTTAAAGCCGTCATGCACACGCTCAACTCGGACTGAACATAGTCAAACTAACTCAAATCAGCTGTTCTGAAATCAAAAAACTCAGGTGTTTGTCAACTCAAAATTAAGGGAAAAAATGTGTTTGTTAAACCTACTTTCTGAAACAGGGCTAAATGTGTGCTACATTCTAAACCTTTGTTTATATGGATAGTTTTGGATACAGATGGAGACACACGGAAATACAGACACATGCCTTTTGTTGACACTGTTTACCTGACATGAGTCAAATTCAGTAAAACATTGTTACGGAGTGTTTATTTGTGTGATGAGGTGTCCAACTGGATTTTCTTTTCTTGTTTTTTTCATGAATGCTATTCACAAGATGTGCTGTGTAACTGGTACAGTATGTGACTGAACTTTATATAAGCTGTCATTTGACCACAAGTGTGTGTTTTGTGTACAACTACACCTTTCTGTTTTTCTTTATTGGCAACCTTCAGGTGTAAGCCCTTTTGCCCCCTCCTTCCCAACCCTTTCCCGTCTCCCCTCATTACGGCTTGTAAAACAATAATTAGCAAGTCCTTCTAGACTTATAGCCCCCTTGAAACACACAACTGTATGTACACACACACATACACAGACACAGCTCTGGCCTCACTGGCCTCGGACATATGGCCCTGCTGTGTATTACTATATAGCAGTCTTAAATGATATGGCTTATAACCCTGTTGAACTCGCCCTTCCATGCAAACACACTGCAGCTGTTCTTCCCTCCTCGTCAAGGCTTTTGCCCTTTGATAAAAGAGAGCCAGGATATGGTGATTAAAGCTTTATGACCACAACTTTCAAATCTGTTGCCTGACCAATGATGGATGCCAACTGAGACAAACAGTAACTTTTCAAATGTGTTCTTTTATGTGGGAATGATAATAAGTGATACAGCAGGAGGAGCTTCTATGAATCTAGATGAATACTGATAGTAAAGACAGCCTATGAATTTGAGCTGGAAGAGTGATCATCACAGCCACTTTTGGCTACTTTAACCACAGAAAAAACACTAGTTGTAGTGCAACATAGTTTAGTCTGCTGTGTTCTCTTTAACAGATGAAGCCTATCACATCTGAACCCTCTTTTTGCAAAAGGGGAAAAAACGTGTTGCATTCATAAATAAGTGTTCATCACGCATACAACACTATAGAGACTAAGGGTGTATTCACACCTGCCGTGTTTAGTTTGGTTGAAACAAACTCAGGTGCACTTCCACCTTCGGTGTGCATCTTTCAGGCAGGTGTGAATACAGCAATCGCACTCGGGGGCGGACCAAACAAGCACACCGAGACCCAGCTGAAGAGGTGGTCTCGGTGCGCTTCCAACAAACTGCTGCAGTTCGTTTGTGGTGTGAATTTGGCCGGACTCGATCCGACCCAAATGCAGGAAGCAGTGTGCCTTTTTTTTTTATAAATCGCCGTCAGCTTCACATTATGGGAAAGTGTTGTTGTCGCCATTGTTAGGAAGATTGTGGTTTGACCGGGAGCACCGAGCGAATATATTACATTTGATAGAGACATGACGCGTAACAATGCTGAATGTGTTCAGCGATCAGATGAAGGAGAGGGGAGCATCTCCCGCAGAGTGCCAATAGGGTCACACTGCGCTTTGCATGAAGCGTGTGTTTTTATTTAGCTTCCCATGTTAACGGGACCGTTAATACTAATTAGGAAAAAAAATTCTACTTTACATTTAAAGTTGAATCTTAAAAAGATATGACATGTTTATTCTTGATGAAAAGACTGCTTTGCTGTGGAAGGAATTGCGTATGTGTCAGAAGAAGCTGCTGCTCATCACCATCGACGCACAATAGTAACTATACAGCAGTGATGGGTTCCAGACTGTTGTCATGTGACACAGGCCTACTTACGGGACTGTTCGGTGAGCTGCATCAGGATGTCTACAGGTGTGTGCAAACCTCCACGGCCAGTACGAAGCATCCACAGCAGCGCACACAATCCTTCATAGTGGATGAACAGGCCACGGCTTTCCTCAGACATCAGCTCCGTGTGGATACTGTCCAGAGCCTGGGCCAGCACATCAGCTAAAGACAGCACAGGGAGAGACACATACATACAGGGATTCCCAATTTGGTTTTAAATTGAGTGTTTCACTACAATGTTCTATCATGTGTCACTCGGAAAGGCAGATAGTACTCTCTGCAAATCAACTGGAAGCACAACAATGAAAATTGTTGCTGATTGATATGATTTTGTACGATTAACGATTAATCAACTGATGGTTATATTCTTTATTCTTACAAGGGTTTTACCTGTTTGGCAACAAACTCTTCCATCTACACACATTCCATCTTTCCCATTTCATCCCCACTATCAAAGATGTTCCCTGTCTTTCTCATACACTGTACTTTGGCCTCATCACCTGCCATTCTTATGAAGTCACTTTTCAGAACGTTTTTTGCCTGTCAGAAATCAAACATATGATCTGACTGTGATCACCTCAAATAGTTCTGAAGTTCTCAGAAAATGCTTTTCAAATGTCTGAAAGTGCTGGATTTATACAACCTGACATGTGCTTAAACTTTTTTTTAAGTATCGGACTGAGTTGGGTTAGAATGTCTTAGAATGGTACCCATTATGGGTAAATTCCGAGCAAATATGAGGGGGAAAGGAACATCTCTCCATTATACCCAATCTGGTTTCACGTCAATCCACGAGAAGAGGAGAAAACAAATCTGGTTAGCAGATTGACAGAGACGTACTGAGGGAGCCTTTGAGCCTTAGGAGCAGATGGAAGGGTCGGTGCAGAGGAGAGTTTCATAAAATATGTCAGGAGATGTAGGCTGCAAGCACTAAGAACACTAAGATTTACAATGTCAATTTGGATGTAGCTAAAAGCTCCCTGCCCCTTTCAAATATTAGGAAGAGAAAAAATATTAAAGACAGCTTGGAGAGATCAATGCTCTTCGTAAAGAACACAACAAATTACAATATAGACATAAGAAGAAGTCATAAATAAGATTAGGAATTGTAGTGGAGGTTGTATGGCAGTGGCTGTAATGCCAATGTGTTCGTTATGATATTAGTAACATTAATGCGAAGCAAATTCTGTTTACCATATTCACCAGCTAAGTTCATAGAGTTTTACCTCAGATGTATTTTTTAAAAACCAACCAGACTTTATTGGGTAAAACATGTGTCCAACTCTAGAATATCAAACTGAATACACACCGCGTGTCTGACATTCAGGGCAACACTGACTTTTTCCTTTTTTCAAGCTTCTGATTGTGTCCGTCTGTCTGTACTTTTCCCAACTTGTAAACATTTTTATTTTCCCCCTGACATTACAAAGCTTTGGGGGGGAGGCAGGATCCCCCTCCTCTATAAAATGCAAATTAGCACTAAACACAAAGTTCAGCTGGGTCTGATGGGAATTTGCTTTGAATTGATATCAAACCGAAACCACCTGATGTTGGCACTTCATGAAAGGTGTAGGGATCACCAGGGTTATAACAATTCATTCTTTGGGGTATATGAAGGTCTCTTCCAGTGTTTTTGAACCAATCCAATATATGTTATGATATTTCACTCAGAACCAAAAATTTACATTTTCCTGGCGAGAGATGAAAACTCATCGGGATACATTAACACATTAAGTAGGCCTATCTGCTCCTGTAACTGTAAAAGTCAAGACATTTAACAACAAAAAATTACAAATGTATATTCAAGCATAAGCTCTTGTTAGCACTAAAATACATTTCTGCTGAACTGATTGCTAACAATGTGCAAACCTTCACTGGCTAGCTGTATATAGGCCTACTGTATATGGTTCAATTAAGTACGTTTTTATCTTTGGATTGCTCTCCTGTATTTGCAGGTGCATTGAAATTCTAACAAAAATGTGAAGTAAAGGGTTTAGACTGCCTGCTTAGTATGTGTGAGAAGAACACACAATGCCCATTTAACACCCAGCTGTTTGTATGGATTCACACTTACACAGGTGGAGTGCATGGTGGGAAGTGACAACAGATGTACTGCTCACGTTATCTAATTCCGATCGTGATTCTGACCAGCAATTTAAATTAGGCTTCCATGACATCATTACACCATTGCTACCAGCAACAGTTAACTACTTTTTGCTATTCTTACCAAACATTAAGTTAAATGTAATCTGAATGAAAAAAAGTCAATAATATTTCTAATGACAACTTGGCTTGGTGACCTCCCAAACTAATCATACACACTGTTAAAGAAACAAAGAAGAAGAGTCCCTTCTGCTTAATGTCTGCTGTCTGCTTTAAGCAAAAACACATGTTTCTATCAATGGATTGAATTCGCTCTGTGATGCCAACAGTAGATAAAGGAAATTAAGTCAAGAGTTCTGTGGTTTCTCAATACGGGGAGATTTACCATGCCATCTTATCTGTGGACATTCAGATCTCATCTTTGCAGCTAGGTTGACAGTGACATTCTGGAGGTGCAATGACATGTGTTACCTTGTGTGACAGTGCGTAGGATGATTAGGGTGGAGAGGATGCATGTGTGAGGACAGGGGCTGCGGTAAAGGGGCCAGCTCCTGCAGGGTCCGCTGGCAGCACCTTTACTGGACTTGGGCAGGTCTGGGTCTTCAGACTGTGGGACTGGTAACAGGGCTGGGGGCTTTGACACTTCCTCTCCTATCCGCCGCAGAGTGGCAGATAGTGCTACATGCTGAGCAAATACACACACACAGACACACACACAAAAAAATAGGAATGATGTGCCTATAATGATCTTCATCAAAACCCCAGTGTACGAAATACAAGGTCATCCTGACATGAAGCCAGCACACTTATCCTCAGACTTCTCCAGAAAACTGATGCAGCCAATAAATCAGGGCAGTAAACTTTATGTTTTCCCAAAGCAGTGAACGGCTGGTGGTTTTCCAACCCCCTACATCCTTGTCTCTGTCTTTGCAAAGACTCCATGAGATCCACAGGGACCCCCCGGACTTTGAGCTCCCTACCCTTCTTCCCATGTAGGCATGGTGGCCCAATAGTGGTTGTTTTTTCTCTTCAAAAGTGAACACATATTGCAGCAATAAGGGCGCATGTGATTCCAGTTGAGCATTAAGCTAACACTGAGCAGATATGACATAGCCTGACAAACAAACATGGTGGGGGGGCAGCAGGAGTGGAGAAGAGGACTGAAGCGTGGAGGTTGGAGGGGCCCGGGGCGAGGGGTGGAGCCTGGCTCATAGCAGGGACTATGAGGTCGTTCAGTGAGCTAAAGGTGAGGGTTAAGGGCTGGAGGCATGGAATTAAAGGTGGAGTCAGCATTTCTGGAGAATGCTTGTTGTCAAAATCACTTTGTCAAAATCCGTGAATATCTCCTCACTATCCGCTACCTCCGTACTGCATGTGCATGCGCTTAAGAAAATCCAGTGTTAATACACATCCTAGGATCTGTAAACGGGCATTTTGCAAGCTACAGTGTGCCCCTCTAGTTTACATACCAGTTAAGTAGCTAGTATTTATAAAGTCAAAAAAATAGGGATTGGGAAATAGAGCAAAACCGTCCTATCACCTGCCAACCCTTCAACCAGGAAAGTTTGTTGTACAGTTTGCGTCCTGCTGGGGGCTCTTGATTCTTATCGACGCAACAAAGACTGCAACAGACAGGTGACTAGACTGTGTTGAACACAAGGCGACAGGCAGGGGACTTCAGATTACACAAGATGGAACTCGACAGGACCTCCTAACATTATCTCCTGCCGTGCTGTGAAGGGAGATTTAGCGATAAAGTAGTGGATATCCCCTGCTTGAAGTGGATGTGTGTACTTCTATGCGTTGAGGAAAAAAATTGCGTGTGGTGTTTGGTTTCTGATTAATGGTCTTTTTTTTAAAGTGACCCAGCATCTTTCTGTAGAGAAGCATCCCTCTATGGCAAGGTGCAGGGGAATTAACAGCATTTTGTTATAGAATGTAATCTCACCCACCTGTGTTGTTACTTTTTGACAGCACAGATAATTCACTACAAAAAAGGGGTGGATGTTATTGGATGGATATTCAAACACTGTGTACTGTAAATTGTCTTTTTTGTCGATTGACGCTCCCTCTGGCATCCATTTGGAGGACCAGAATTATTCCGCCAACAGCTGATCAAATTTTTAAAGCCACATAAATAATTTAAGAACAGGCTTTTGTGTGTTTGGCAAAACATGGGACTGTTAATAAAACATTTGAACATGATACATTCTGCTTTTTTTGAATAGTTTTTGAATACAATTGTCCAGGATTTATTTGATATTGGTTTATTTTATCTTTTATTTTGCCTAAGAAAGGCAAGTTTGAATATAATTCTTCCAAAAAAGATCTACAACTGCCTTCAAAGCCACCAATAACAGAATATGTCCTCAGGATGCTAAACCCCATTTTATAAAGGACATGAAGTTCAATCCTGAGTCTAAATGTTGATTGTTTATGTCTGCTCACAATAACTCAAACAGACATTTGTGACTAATAAAGCTCTACTTCTTGTTAAAAAACAAACAAAAAAAACAAGTGGCCTGGATAGTAAAATCCAGATTTTTTCCAAGTGCAAGCTAAACAATGACGATATCCCACATACAGTATGCTCTATTGTTGTTGTGGTCATACTGCATGTTCTCTTCATGCGACAGATAGCTTCTTGCTGCAGGGATAATCATATCTTATGTTTACCGGTGTAGTGCTGTCCATGTGCCTCAGAGCCCAGTGGACGAGACGGAGCTGGTTGAGGAGAAGGTCAGACTCTGACAAAGGAGTGATAAGAAGCTGATCGGCTAATAACGGCAGCACCTAAGGAAGCAGAATAAGTACTTCATGACTTTGATCGCAGCAAATATGCGTTAGTGTGTGCTTCCTCTATTGCTCTTTTGTGGTCATAATACCAAAACATGCATTGAAAATACAGAGATCACAGTCAAGCTATACAGTGAACAGGCCACCTTAAGGCATCTCTCTTTGAGTACGATCTCCGGAGGCAGAAAGTGGTCGACAGCTTTCCCTTTGTCTCCTGCTGCTGATGAGAACGTCTGTCCATCAAGCACCCAGTCCAGTAGAAGGGCCAGCAGCTTTAGTGAGCAATGGCTGCCCTAATGGAAGGAGGGGGGGGGGGATATGAAAAGGGTTCAATCATATTGCTACTTACTCATGACAAAATGGCAAGTATAGTTAATGTTATTTAAAATGAGACATTTATCACTTGTCAATTTCACGCTGGATTCTACAATAGTGCTGCAAGGATTCACAATGCTAAGTGATGCTAATGAAAGAAAGACTTAAAGAAACGCAAATGTATAACTGTATCCTCTTTGAAGTTCACCCCCGAGACATAAAAGTGTATTGGAGAAAAGTTTGAACATTCCATCAAGACTGTAACTTCACTGGGCAGCCTAGAGGTGTACATGAAAGTGAAAAAGTACGGTTATGGATTGAAAAGGCTCAGTCTAACAAGTGATATATCTTTAACATCTAAGTCATTTGACTTTCTATTAGGTCAGGGCTGAGCTGAATCGGCTGATAATTGATCTTCTGTCAAGACTAGTGATGATGACCACAACGAAAACACAGGCTGCAATGCATCAGGGCAGCTGGCGGCAGAAGTATGTTTTGGGGAGAAGGATAGTTGTACTGTTCCAAGCTTGGATTGTTGAGATAGGCAAGAATATTGCAACTTTTCATTGTACATATCTTGTTCTTAGGAGAATGTGAAATGTATATTTCTTGTTCTCGTAGGGAAAAGTATGATATTTTTAATAAGACAGGCAAGGTAACAAGTGACCTTTAATATTAAGGTAGAATCACTAAAAGTGTTGTATTCAAGTTATTATCCTGAAATATATACATAATTGTGAATTCCTAAGGCCTCTCTGAAAAGGCATGCCTGGGCTTGTCCTGGGACAGGTCAGGGGTGAGAGAGACAAGGGGGGCAGTGGGTCCTTGAGCTGGACACACACACACCCTCATCTTCCCCCCTCCCTCTCTCCTCCTAATACACACACCCACTCTCTCTGTCTTCAGACTATATAAAGCCAGGGTTTTGAGCAAGAAGTTTAGTTTTTTGGGAAAGCTGCTACTGAGGGTTTTTGGGGAAGCTGTTCCACTTTTTTGTTCTTTTAGCATGGACGAAAGACTTAGAAGAAAAACTCGAAAGAAACACTCTGAATCTTTTTGAGTGCAAAATACTTAGAAAAATTTAGGGAGTTATTTTTTCTTTTCAAAAAGGGGAAGAGGCTCGGAACCAATTCTTCCTTTTCTATTCTGAGAAGTTTGGTAAGGGACCATTTGGGTTATTGATGGGAACTAATCGATGAACCAGGTTGTAGAATAGCATGGAGTTGAGGTTGAAAAACTGTTGAACCAACTTTTCCTGATTGTTGTGTCGCAAAATCAAGCTTGTCATAGCATTTGAAGATATTCAAATATATATGACAAGATTGAAAGAGTCGGCCAACACCCAGAACTATTGAAGTTGTGTAGACAGTGGACAAACTTTTACTCCTGATCTCTTGTGGATCAACCAAATAAACTGTTGAACCAACTTTTCCTGATTGTTGTGTCGCAAAATCAAGCTTGTCATAGCATTTGAAGATATTCAAATATATATGACAAGATTGAAAGAGTCGGCCAACACCCAGAACTATTGAAGTTGTGTAGACAGTAAAGCTTTAAAAAACCTGAAGATGAGAATACTCCTGATCTCTTGTGGATTGGAAATAGGAGAACTCATGAACTAAATTCAATGTGAACAAAAGACATACAACACATAAGTTAAGTCTTATACTTCTCTACATATATTAACCACATTAATGGGAGTGTAGGTACTTATTTTCCTTCCTTTCATTTTATTTTATTTTTTTTTCTTTTTATATTGTGAAAGTATAATCTTTTTGTATTGGTTAAATAAAATTTCTTGAAAAGGCTATAACTCTTGAGTCTGAATCTTTAGTTTAGAGTTGGGAACAAGGACCTAATTAGGGTTTTTCTTTAAAGAGACCGCGGCGCCTCTGAGGTAAGCAATTCAAACCTACACTACGGCTACACTACTGATAACAAAGAATACACATCCCATAAACACACTCCTTGAATTAGGAGGGAATTGCATTTATCTATTGGCCTAAGCTCATCCAGGTGTATGGACTTAGTGAGGACTTAACGGTAGTCTTTTGAAGCTAGGGGTAAATGTGAGGTATTCATCCACCAGAAAACTTAAAAACCTATTATCTAATCTCCTCCTTTCTAAACACTTATCAAGGATAAAGGTCTGAAATCTGGACTTAACCTAGGATAAAATTAGAAGAGACAATTGTAAGGGTCGTTAGGGGATCAACACAGGGGGAGATTTGGAGATAGGCAGGGGTCAAAGGGTAACATGCTTTAAAACCAGAGCCTTTAAGGTAATATATGGTGTGAAGGTTTTTGGTGAAAAGTAAAACCTTTTGGGAATTGTGTAAATCAGCTTTTGGTCTTTGTTTGCCATAAATAAAGAGCAGGGGTCGATGAACACATAAACTTTATAGTGGAACAGGTTCAAACCAGGAACAAACGAACCTGGCAGGCTATATATACACACAAACGTCCTGATATTAATTTAGGGGTGTTTAAATCTGGTGAAGGGAATACCGGCATAATCTTTATGGCGCCCGCACGTGGGGTTCGATAAGATAAATAGACCCATAATCGCTGTTTACTTATATTAAAGATTTACAGGGAAGATAGGGCAACTATTATTCTTTTCGGGCTTAAAATACAAAGATCCACAACCCTTAAGTGAGGGTCTTTATTCAACCAGCGAAATCAAGCTGAGAGAGTATTCGAAATCTGCCAGGAAGTATAAACGGGGCAAAATATCCTTAAGATGTGTTAGAGTTTCCTTTAATAAAAACAGAACGCATGTACCGGCAAAACTAGGATTGAGTGTTTATTACTTCCTGCTTTATTTAAACTAGGCTAAGACCTTTGGCAAAGGCTTATAAAACTCACCTCTAAAAACTCTGGTCACCCTTTTCACTGGAGAAGGGATTGTCTGTTTAAAAAGGGAGAGCAAAAATTGCCATAGGGATAACATTTGGCTAGTTGAGTAAAAAAATCACTCTAAACTAAACGTACTTCAAGGGAGGGCATTTAGGGTAGTTAGTGGATTTTGATTATTTTTGCGTATATGGTTCAGAAGGTACCGATACTTGTTGAAATAACAGCCAGGCGAAAGGGCTTATTTGACTAATAAATATAGCTCATTCTCCCGTCGACAGCAACTGTATCCGAAGGTGTAACTTGTAACTCTATGAAAGTCAAGCTGGCCTTGCTAACCAGTGCTATAAAGACTCAGGGATAGAAGAGGCGAATTAAACGGCTATAAACCTTCCAAGAAAAATACTATCATTCTGGAAATATGGATGATATAACCAGACTGTTTTTGGTCTGTAACAGGGAATTCTTAGTTCCTGAGGTCCCTGATGCACCTACTTTTTGATTCTAGGAGTAATACAGGTGCAGAGGGCTATACAGATGAGGTTGGGAATAGAGGTCGGACACATATGGCAATATGTCCACCTTCATATGATGATGTTAATGAGGATAACAACGTTTCTTCTGGGGTGGTAAATAGTCCAACCGTCGTTTTTCCAAAGCTGGAGGAAATACGGGGTTGTAATCAATACAATAAAGGAAAATTAGTAATATTACAGTCTACTATTGTGGGCCTTCCTTTTACAGAACCCGGTATGATGGCAAATACAGAGAATTGGAATCTGACTTATGGTGGTGGTGTGGCTGCTGCAATTTTAACAATAACAGGGGAAGGAATGCAGAGGGAGTCTACTCGGATGAGACAGAATTATCAAGGGCCTTTTGGGTAGGACTGTTACCTTTTTATAATTTAATTTAGCTGTAACATTTGTCAACAATCTATTCTTGAAAGTTGAAGAGGGGGTAGTGAAGGGGTATTCCTCCTCTTCTCCTCTCCACCTTTTCTTGTTTTATTGCCCCTCGTCCTGCAGCCTGTGCTTGCAGCTCCCAAAGCCATAAAACTGATAACAGATAACAGCTATTCACCAGGGTTTTCTAAATTGTCAAAAATCTAAATTTCTAGACTCAGAGTACAGTGCGACAGTTTTGATCACATTTGCCATTAGAATAAATGATATGCAAAGATAAAAACAAGTTTGCTTGCACTTGTTGCTAGTGATGAGAGTTAGATACATGGTGAAAATAGAAGACAGAAAGTTTGTCATTCTCAAATAGAATACTTGTAGACTCTGTGCTGACGCTAAGAGCTTCTTAAACGTTAGTGGGAGCTGCCAGTAATTTCAGCTGCAAAGAACAAATACATGTGATGTCACTGAAGTTTTTGGTGCTAGTCCAGAGTATATGAATAGGTTTGAAATTAGCCACCATATAGCTACCCCAAAACATCCACAAACAACCAATTTCAATTAGCCCTCATATGTAAACCAATCTATTTAATATAGGTTTAATGTTTTATTGTTAAGTTTTCAATAAAAGAACAAAATGTTCTAAAATGCTTGTTGAAGCAGGTATTTAGAATATAGATATTGTGGTAACACAGAAATAGTAGAAATGGCCCAAGCTAGGCCGGAAATGGCTAAACATCTCTTTGATTTTCCATCAGAGTAGACACAAAGAAAATCGCACACCACAGTTATACTTGAGAAAGCCTCTTTAAGTAATTACTGCAGGTGCACATATGAAGGGCCAGGTTGGACACATATTATTTATGTGTCTCTAAAGTGAACCTGGTTCTCATGCCTAAAATGCACTTACAACACAACTGAGGTCAGGGGTCAACAGGGTGCTATGGTTGATGGGTTAAAGAAACAACTGAAACTACTCTGTAAAGAAACTAAACTAAATTGAGTCACCTTATCCCATTTTTACCTGGTCCTGCTGTTGAATCCCTATGACCTCTATCTACATAACACAAGCCGTGTGGGTATTGTCTTCCTCAGGGGCGCTTTTTATTTGAAATGTGTAAATACATTTGCATTTAATTTTTTCTTTTTCTCAGAGTGCAAAGATCAGTCAAGTGGGTAGAGAGGGATGCCAGTTGTACACTTGCAGTTTCTCACTGGCCTTGGCCTGTGACCTTTAACCCTTTTGGGACTGATAACAGCAAGGATGGACAGTCTCTAGTCTGGGTGTCTCCATTGGAGACATCTCATTCTTAACTAATGGCCTTAATTTACGACGTTCACCTCTACCACCTGCACTTGGTGTAACTCTATATTTAGCTTTTACTTTATACTACTTTAGTGTATTTTTTCTTTTTTCTTTTATCTTTTCACATAATCTCAGCCTTCTCAAACATAGAAGATGTTGTTCTCCAAGCACATTCTTTTTTTGTTTGTTTTCCTAGCTGAGGGTAAAACTAAAATCACCAATAGAATGACTTCAAATTTTATTTGATGTTGCTACGGAAGGATGGGACTGGTAACACTGTTTTTCGCGGCTTTATTTGAAGTTTAGCTACTTGTAGGCAGCGTAGAGTCTCTGGTCCGACGGCCCATTGTGTGGTTGGCCAGAGCACCCTTTAATTTTATTTTGCCAGCCCATCCAACCCTTTCCTATATTAGGGTTTTGGGGAAAGTAAATCATATTTTTTATTTATCTTAGTGGCCAAAACATAATTATGGAGTAGCAGCTTCTAGTTTGTATGCATTGCATGTCTGGAATAGACTCCCAGAAACTGTAGGTCTGCTGCAACTCTCAGCTCTTTTAAAACAAAATCTGAAGACTTTTCTACTTGCCTTTTAACCTGTGAATCTTAGTCTTTGTTTTATTTTATAATAAATAAATAAACATGAGTGCTTAACACCAGTATAGCCACAATTTTCTTAGATTTTTATCTTTATCATATGAAGTTACTACTGAATTTTTGAATGATTAGCTATTTTTTTACTCCTGTAATAGGATTTTTTATTTTTTGTTTTGCTTACCTGATATTATGTCAGTACCCGGAAATAAATCAAAATAACCAATAGAAGCATAACACCAGTAAAGACACCTTTGCTACCTTTATTTTATTGATGGATTACTACAGTTTTTCATTTGCTACTTTTTTATTGTTTTTCAATCATGAGATATTTTTCCTCTCATGGACAAGAGGGCTCCTTTGCCTATTCACTAAACATAAAGCTCTATGTTCTACCAAGAATCTACAGGATCCTTTCTATAAATCCCAGATATAGCTTCAGCAGCTTTAGCTGTTGACATGCATTTTTTCTTTAACATGGAATACTATATCACAACCGCTTGGAGACTTTTTTGTCTGCAGAAGAAGCTGGCAAGCTTCTGGGGCCTACTACACCTCTGACACACAGGCGTCCCCTGACAGCTACATCTTCAGCTGTGACAACTCTCCAACTCCTGGTACATCCTGGTAAACTGCACCATGCTTCCTGAAGCTGCAGAATCATCCACTGCAGGGTGAGGTGAACCATTGCACCTCCATCAGTTGCTGTAGGTCGGCAACTCTATCCTGCTGGGGCATCAACTCTACCTTGTCCTGCAGTGGGCCTTTCTTCATCTGCCCATGTTCCTGCTCTCACTACTGGGCAACTGCAGATGTTCTACGATGTAGGCTCGAGACCACACCCCCCCCCCCCGCACCCACACACACACCCCCTTGCACACACACAATGCCAATGTGATGCCAACAGAAGATAAGTAAAGTCACTAAACTGGACCACTGCTTCATGTGACTTATGGGGTTCTAACCGACGCCACCTATACAACACAATCCCCTTAATCCAAGCTATACAGTCCACTACAGTCCACTGGTCCTCACCAACATATGCTATAAGCTTGGAGGAGATATATATATATAACAAGGTGTATGCCTGGGACAAACCTTATGTGTAAGCAGACACTCAGATATTGACTCATCTACATGCTCTGTGTTTGAAAAAGAGCCTCAACAGGCCGAAGAAAATGGACTCTGTCTTTATGATTGAATCGTCGTGGGACTGAATTTTTGTTTTTTGGACATTGCAAAAGCTTAAGACCTTTTTACTATACTGTCTGACGTACTCATTACTCTGAATTTGGTCAAGATGTTGTGATTTTTCTACATGGGTACTCATTTGTATTCTGCTTGAGGAATTTCCATGTCTACTTATCTCAGGGTGGTGTTGTATTGAGACTACATGATTTAGGGGACTCTTTTCATATTGTTGTTTTGAACTTTGAGGTTGCTTATATAATCCTTTTCTTTATATAAATTAGGTTTTTGGTAATCCATCACTTATTTTTTACTTTTCATTTATTTTTAGTTTTATTTTTTTTGATCTGGTGTTGTGTTTTTGCTCTCTGAATTGGGTTTTACCTTAATATTATGGTATACTGGGTTTATGCTTTTCTTTATTTGTAGTTTCGTATTACGGATACTGTATCCTACTGCTTTGTGGTTGTGATATATTGCTGTTTTGTGGATCAGGTTAAAAGAAAAAAAAAAATATATATATTATTATTTTTTTTTTATTTTTTTACGATTTTTATTGCAAAGGCAATGTATTGTCTTGATGATGGTTGAATATGTCAATTATGAAGTTGCAAGAGAGGGTGTTGAGATAGGCAAGAATATTGCAACTTTTCATTGTACATATCTTGTTCTTAGGAGAATGTGAAATGTATATTTCTTGTTCTCGTAGGGAAAAGTATGATATTTTTAATAAGACAGGCAAGGTAACAAGTGACCTTTAATATTAAGGTAGAATCACTAAAAGTGTTGTATTCAAGTTATTATCCTGAAATATATACATAATTGTGAATTCCTAAGGCCTCTCTGAAAAGGCATGCCTGGGCTTGTCCTGGGACAGGTCAGGGGTGAGAGAGACAAGGGGGGCAGTGGGTCCTTGAGCTGGACACACACACACCCTCATCTTCCCCCCTCCCTCTCTCCTCCTAATACACACACCCACTCTCTCTGTCTTCAGACTATATAAAGCCAGGGTTTTGAGCAAGAAGTTTAGTTTTTTGGGAAAGCTGCTACTGAGGGTTTTTGGGGAAGCTGTTCCACTTTTTTGTTCTTTTAGCATGGACGAAAGACTTAGAAGAAAAACTCGAAAGAAACACTCTGAATCTTTTTGAGTGCAAAATACTTAGAAAAATTTAGGGAGTTATTTTTTCTTTTCAAAAAGGGGAAGAGGCTCGGAACCAATTCTTCCTTTTCTATTCTGAGAAGTTTGGTAAGGGACCATTTGGGTTATTGATGGGAACTAATCGATGAACCAGGTTGTAGAATAGCATGGAGTTGAGGTTGAAAAACTGTTGAACCAACTTTTCCTGATTGTTGTGTCGCAAAATCAAGCTTGTCATAGCATTTGAAGATATTCAAATATATATGACAAGATTGAAAGAGTCGGCCAACACCCAGAACTATTGAAGTTGTGTAGACAGTGGACAAACTTTTACTCCTGATCTCTTGTGGATCAACCAAATAAACTGTTGAACCAACTTTTCCTGATTGTTGTGTCGCAAAATCAAGCTTGTCATAGCATTTGAAGATATTCAAATATATATGACAAGATTGAAAGAGTCGGCCAACACCCAGAACTATTGAAGTTGTGTAGACAGTAAAGCTTTAAAAAACCTGAAGATGAGAATACTCCTGATCTCTTGTGGATTGGAAATAGGAGAACTCATGAACTAAATTCAATGTGAACAAAAGACATACAACACATAAGTTAAGTCTTATACTTCTCTACATATATTAACCACATTAATGGGAGTGTAGGTACTTATTTTCCTTCCTTTCATTTTATTTTATTTTTTTTTCTTTTTATATTGTGAAAGTATAATCTTTTTGTATTGGTTAAATAAAATTTCTTGAAAAGGCTATAACTCTTGAGTCTGAATCTTTAGTTTAGAGTTGGGAACAAGGACCTAATTAGGGTTTTTCTTTAAAGAGACCGCGGCGCCTCTGAGGTAAGCAATTCAAACCTACACTACGGCTACACTACTGATAACAAAGAATACACATCCCATAAACACACTCCTTGAATTAGGAGGGAATTGCATTTATCTATTGGCCTAAGCTCATCCAGGTGTATGGACTTAGTGAGGACTTAACGGTAGTCTTTTGAAGCTAGGGGTAAATGTGAGGTATTCATCCACCAGAAAACTTAAAAACCTATTATCTAATCTCCTCCTTTCTAAACACTTATCAAGGATAAAGGTCTGAAATCTGGACTTAACCTAGGATAAAATTAGAAGAGACAATTGTAAGGGTCGTTAGGGGATCAACACAGGGGGAGATTTGGAGATAGGCAGGGGTCAAAGGGTAACATGCTTTAAAACCAGAGCCTTTAAGGTAATATATGGTGTGAAGGTTTTTGGTGAAAAGTAAAACCTTTTGGGAATTGTGTAAATCAGCTTTTGGTCTTTGTTTGCCATAAATAAAGAGCAGGGGTCGATGAACACATAAACTTTATAGTGGAACAGGTTCAAACCAGGAACAAACGAACCTGGCAGGCTATATATACACACAAACGTCCTGATATTAATTTAGGGGTGTTTAAATCTGGTGAAGGGAATACCGGCATAATCATTAGATATGTGTAAATAAGTGTGTTATTATGCTTCTAACGTTTTTTTTTCTTTCTACGATAGCAACATATAACGTAATGCAGTCTTAAAGGTGAAGTAAGTGATTTATTTATGTTAATATAAGTGTTCAATCGCTCTATAGTGTGCACGTTTCATAAAGCCGATCTCTCAGTCACCCGCTCTGCGTGTAATCAGCAAAATAAACTTTTCTATGAACCCTTTTCTGATATCCAATCAGAAGAGAGAACGCTACAACGCTACCTGTCACTGACTGCTAACTGCAGTCAGTGACAGGAAGTTAGCTAAACTGACCATTCCGCTTACTGAACCTTTAATTGGAGCAAATCCAACTAATTTGCAATACTTTCAAGAGTAACTAAAACCAAACACACAAATATCTCCAAACACATACACAGACTGGGTTGTTGAAGTACCTTGTTGCTGGGTTTTCCAGAGGGAGCAGTTTTCTCCTTCTGGGATGGTTTATTACACTCGGTGCTCTTGACACTCGCTCTTTGACCGCCCTTCGATGCTGCGCTGTGCTCATATTTCCTCTGAAAACATACCAGACATAAAAAAATCTTAAAGTTCAACAATTTCTGCGCCACAAGATATTAAATCATCTTTAGGGTGCAAAAGCTTCAAACAAGGTTCAGAGTCAGACCATCATGGTACAAAAACTGACCTTGAGAGCTTGGCACAGAAAACTGCATGGACTCCTTGAAAAAAATAAACACATAAAAAAAAGGACCATCCGTGAATTGGTTATCAGGTTTCTTACCTGTAGGTTGTCAAGTCGAGCCTGCACCCTCTTAGACTGGCCCTCCAACTTCTTATTATGTTCATTCATCTCAATCAACTGTTGGATAAAAAAAAACAGCGAATGTCAAACTACTTTTCAAGACCACTGTCTAGAAAAAAAAGTGCCTTACTTAGTTTAATCCCATGCAGACAAATTTGTTTGAGGCACTTTCTTTAGGCAGGATGTGTTTTTTTTAAACAAGCACTACAATCAAGAAAACAAATGCAGATTATGTGATTCCACACCAACATCAGAATCCAAGAGGGTTATGTCATAGCGCCCCCCTGTGGTCCAAGGTACATACTGTTCAGTTATTTTACATTTGGAAGAAAGAAACATTCTAGTCTATAATTGGCTTGTTCTATGCATATTGATTTGTTTTCAGGATTGGTCGACATATACTCAGCATTGGATTTTACTGTCAAAGTAAAACATAAAACATAATCAAAATATTTAGGATTTTGACTGTCCTTTCCTTGAAGTGTTTGTCCATTTAATATACTTTCATTTTTACAATGTTGTGAGACGTGATAGAAACCCTGGAGATAGCGTCAAAATGCAAAAACTGGACAACACACTTCTAACCTGCTTCTTCATGTTGTCATTCAGATCCTTGATGGTGTCAAAGCTGGCCTTGAGCCTCTTGTTCTCCTTGCACTTCTCTCGAAGAAGATCCTGCAGCTGGCTCACTTCTCGCTGGTGTTTCTGACGACACAGACGTTCAAGTTCACGCACAATGAACAAAAAAAGTGTATTTCCTGAAAACACACCTCGGTGTAATACATATTATCCTGTGTTTTAAATGCACATTTACAGTTATATAGGAAGAAAATAGTATGATCTTGTTTAAATATTATAAAAAACAAAAATTTGTAAATTAACTTTCAAAAGCAAGACATGATTAGGTTGGGTAGAGAAATATATAAACACATCCCCTGTCTATGTGAGTCTGACCTCCTCTACAGCTAGTATGCGAGTACGTAGCATCTCCTCCAGCCCTCCTGCCACTGTCCTGAAAGTCTCTTCCTGATGCTTGAGCTTCGTTTCACGCTCCCGCAGTGCATCCTCCCACTGCTGCTGGCCCTGTCGCTCTGCCTGTATACACACACAGACACATAGGCAGGCATACAAACAAACTATGAACACAAGCTCACCTTTCATTCATCACAATCACAAATCACTGATGACTAACTTTTCCAATAAGAACTCCAGAATCACTGACTCCAATTTTAGGTTGGTGTATAATGCTGGTGTCCTTGCAAGTGGTGTCTTCTTGTATTTTCCTTTTGTATTGTGGGCCTACTGATAAACTGTGACTACAATACAATGAATCCTGCTCTCTCACCTTGAGTTGTTTGTAGATGGTCGTCATCTCCTGGTACACATTTTCCAGCACTAAGGAAGAGGAATTGCGGGTGTCAGGGAGCTGGTGAACTCTCCCGTCCATGTCAGTTTCATGGGACCCAGGGCTACCATCCAGACTGGAAGGTAGGGTCACATCTAGACAGAGATTAAACAAAGGGTAAGGCCAAGGCTAGCTCATTATTTACCTATAACAGAGGTTGCCAGGTAAAGTAAGAAAATTCAGCAATAACAAGAAGGTCATTTGATTAATTTGTGTTAGTCATGGATTTGTCAAGACATTCATTTTAAAACTGCAATTTCATTAACATGACTATGCTTCAAATGATTTTCTTCAGGCAGTAGGAAGTAGGAACCCTGAAAATATTTGAGTTCGCTCTCAAGAAGGTGGTCATTTTCCTCTACCTCGGCAAGTACAAAAACGGGTTACCACTGGCATCTCTCTCACACGCACCTGTTTCTGTAAACTGCACCTGAGAGCCATGAAACGGGGCTGCTGTAAAATCCCCACTCAGAGCCTCCTCATTGGTGTCATGGAGACTACGATCACTGCCAAAGCTGCGAAAAGAGAGCAAAAATGTTTTGATCATAGGCATAGAAATCTGAGGCATGAAAAGTGGCATTTGCAATAGTTAAATCGCATTTGACTCACTGGTCAGGATGGCTGGTAACTGCTTTGAACAGCTCACGTAAAGCTTTGCTGTAGTATTTCAACTCTCTGCTCGGCCGGCGTGTAGACCTGTTGGACAAATGGAGCCTTGGAGCTGCCTCTAAAATATTGAGTATTTAAAGCAATGTTAGGAATATTAGTTGACATTGTCTCAGGTTCTTCCAAGGCATGTCAAGGAACATCAGTTAGATGTGGGGGTTGATTTTGAGAGTGAGAAAGTGAGTGCAACTATAATCAATACAGTCATCTTTCAAATGCTCCCATTACTTATCTAGTAAGATAATGTGATATACTATATGTGTGTGTGTATAATGTAAAGGGCTTGTTCAAGTATGCTACAGACAGGTGTTTATTTGAGCAGTTTAAGTGTAAATTAATTCTCACCTTCACTGGTTCCTGAGGTGTTGTCTTCTGACGGTGGAAACTAAAAATGTAATCAGAACATGTTAAAGCTAAAAAGTAGCAGCTACTGTTGTCTGCTAGAATGTCACGACTGTGTTGTAATAGGGCTAGTCTATCTGTCAGGTAATGTTGACTTTTCTGCCATATCCACAGCTGCTGGTACACCACAAATGAAGCGTTAATAACAATGTGTGGCACAGTCATGGGCAGTCATTTTTCACACAATTCACACGTTATATTAACGTTTTGACACCAAGCTAGCGGTCCGAATACGTACAATTTAGAAGTTAGAACTGACAAGAGAGAGAGAGCGAGACAGGGGAAGAGGACGAGAGAGAGAGAGAGAGTCATGGGAAGAGGAGGAGAGAGACACTAGCACCGATATACACAACAGTTTTGTTTTTCATTGGTGTTTACTAACGCTACAGCCTACATGGTAAACAGTAACGTAACTTTCAGCGCAAACGTTCATTTCGTTAATTTGCTTAGAAGCTAGGTGGTTAGCTTTACTTTGGTTGGACCACTGACGGAACAATGCACATGTACGGTAACATAAAGCTACTCTACTGGACAAGTTGGCATTTGTAGTACGAAGCTATCAGACATGTTGAGTTGGTCTAACAATACGGTGTAGTAAAAGTCAAACCTTGTTCCTCCTTTCCAAGTATTTCTGCTTAAGCTGCTCGACTGTATCAGTCACGTCGCTGTCGCCTAACTGCAGGTTCATAGCTGCTGTGCCTCCGTAAATTATCGATACACTTTAATTTGAATTGTCTATACTCCTTGGACGTTTGCATACCACAAAGTGTCAAGTATTAGCAAATAAAATACACTTCCGGTCTAAACTTTCGAATTAAAAATAATTGTCATGAATATGGATAGTCTGTTTTGCTTTGGAGGTGAATTATTTTGAAATTCCCGGCCCAAACATCCTCTACCTAACTAGCCTACATGTGTTAACTTAACGCAGCGCCAAACTGCCTCTACTGTCGGCCAGAGGCTGTGTGGAAACGAAGTGGAAACCAAACACAAAATCCAAATTTGGCGGATGAATGATCATGTGACACTGAATCTTTTTTCTACCCATGTGTGTAGCGCCCTCTAGCGGCGGAGGACAGCACAGGTAGCAGGCAGTAAATGGAAAACAACATTTAAAAGTCATTTTAGTAATTTACAAATTGCACTTCGGTATGAAAACCCTTTATTCAATTGTCATTTAATTGTAATAGCGTAGCCAACATAGCCTAGGGCCTAGGCCTGCATTTTGTTTCGTTTGTATTTTGTTTCTCTTATCTCAACCATGTTCTTACTGTAACTAAGTACAAATGCAATTTCTAATAATGTCCCCCTTCTCAAAATATATAGCCTAGGCCTATGGCCGCTATATAGACCTAGTTGTCCTTGTATACATTTTAAGTCAAGGAAGTAGGCTATATGAGTGCTATATTTGCAACGTAGGTCTTGAGTTTAATTTGTTTGCAAGTGGTGTACTGATTTAACCTCTAGCAGCAGTATTGCATTTTTGAAATGAAAAGGGCAATCAATGTTTTCATTTGATCTAAAACCTGCATTTGGACTGAGTTTTATAATTGAACAAATATAATCTATTTTCAGTTTTAAATGTCCTGAGGCGAACCACTTCTGATTTTTCTTATTATTTTTTTCTTCTATTTCTGTTATGATGCCGATGGATGATGTGCCTTCCTTTTCCACCCAGCCATGCACACTGTAGTTACAGCAGTAAGCCAGAGAGTGTCAGTGCCTCCTCAGAGACGACAGGATCAGGTCCTCCCCAAGTCTGCTTTCTGGCATGCTTTTGTGTAGTGCAGTGCACTACCAGTATTCAACTGTTGTTTGAGTTGTTTAGTGTTAAAACTGGGCAACAACTGGTATCTTACTCTCACCTACGGGAACGAATCCATGCTAATCTTTTTGTTTTCTGCAAGTACGATATTAAATGTTTTGTCACATACACATCAACGCTATTATATTATTGGTTTTGTAGGGCATGATTGTGTTGTAAATATACCATGGTGTACAACAAGGTAATTAGATTAGTATACAGTGTAGAGTAAAAGCTATAGGCCTACATCTTCATAAGAATATCAAAGGGCCCTTAAACTGCTAGTATCCAATCAAATTAATAAATAACAACAATAATTTTTTTTTTAATAATTCAAATCCAGAATAATGAAATTGAAATATTCAACAACATGATGTATTTTAAAATACAGTACCTACCACAAACCAACTGTCAGCTCCCTTATCAGTAACACATACGCATTCTGAGGACCTACAGGGATGAAATAAAGATAGTAAAGTGAGTCTTTGTTGGGATTATAGGTTTGGATTAACCTCGCTGCACCCTCGAGTCCCTCTCCAGCCCGCAGCGTAGCATTTAGCCATTATGTTTGCCGTGTGTTGCCAAGTTTGCTTTAGACTTGAGTGGCCTACAACTAGGCTTTAAGATTAATGCCCTCTCTTTCTCTGTGTTGGCTAATTAGCAGCCATTAATACAAATTCTCATGATTCAATCACTTTTGCCCCTGCGGGCCTTTTCGCTGACTTTGAGAGAAATTAGCCGGCACGCTCACTAACACTGATCTTCATTAGAGAGCCATTTGCTTTGTCCACTTTATATGGAAATTATGGTTTTGTTCTGTTAATTGGTCATATACAAATGTTCCTCATCCAGACACTTGCTGTCCAATCGTGCTAGACAGTGCTGGACCATCAGTGGTGTGTTTGGTGTGTGTGTGTGTGTGTGTGTGCATGTGTTTGTGTGTGTGTGTGTGTGTGTGTGTGTGTGTGTGTGTGTGTGTGTGTGTGTGTGTGTGTGTGTGTGTGTGTGTGTGTGTGTGTGTGTGTGTGTGTGTGTGTGTGTGTGTGCATTTAGGTTTAGGTTTTGGTAATTGTGATTAGGTCGGAGGTTAGAATAAGGGTTAAAGTTACAGTCAAGGTTAAAGCCACTACGAGTAACTTGGTCCCTTGGACAAAAGCGGTAGTATTTTTACGACGCCAGCTGTCGTGAAGCTGTTTTCTAGCTCGTGCCGGGCGTGCAAGATTCAAATAATCAGGAAGCAATATAGTGCATGTCCGTGTGTTGAAAGTGTGAGGGCACCGGACTCTTTTCGGCTCTGTGAGTGTGGTTAGTGACACAGCATCAACTAATGCCAGTAAGTGCTACACACACGTGATTGCAATGAGTTGATGCAGTGTCACCTCTCACGGAGCTGAAAGAGTCCGTGTCCTCACACAAAGCGAATGAACGAGAGACGGCAGTTAGTATGGATCACGATGAGGTAATGTGTTTATGTTGTTGTAAATAATGACTATTTCAGATGAATAATGGTCGACTCATCTGATGATGGTGAGGCAAAGTAAACTTTGTTTTAGTAGGCTACCGCTCATTCATTTAGGAGTAAACACTGCAGTTCGCTCCCGTGAAATTGTGTATACGTTGCTTGGCAACGCCCTCCCGCTCGTCTACCACTCTCCTTTAGCTTTTCTTCATTGCATTTTCTTTTTTTTCTTTGATGGTTCTGCCCCGTTATCAGTCATTATGATGACAAATAACTGTCTCAAACAAAGTTCCCGCTCCCCTTCCCTCACCTGGAGGGATAGGCTTCTCAAATCGCGTTTGTTGCGCCACACTGAAATCTGCGACCAATACGGACATGTGACCATAGAGCATGCACGCGTGAACCGAAAATCGGACTGGGTGTGCGATCAGACCAAAAGCAGTAATAAAAACTATATAAAAACGTCTTTCTTTGCACTGATGGTCTCGTTTGCTGTTAAAGGTAATTTATGATTATCAGAGGAAACATGAGGCTGTTTAAAAGATATTTAAATGTTACTCGGAGCTGCTTTAAGGTTAAAGGTCATGTAGTCAATATTACGTTGTTACAAGTGTTTGACCCCCAGTTTTATGTACACATAGCGATATAATATCTCTAGCCCTGCTTACTACTGTAAGTGGACATAGAAAATCTGTAGAGATATAAAGAGCAAATATGGCACTCACGGCTACACCTGGGGGTTGATCGTCACTGAGCAGTAGGGAGTGGGGAATACATTATCAAGTGCTATTCCCTTCTTTATTGCACAGCTTATACAGCCTGTTTTTAGCACGCAGTTCAAATCACCTGTTTGTGCGTGTGTGTTTCTCTATGTACTGTATGTGTGTGTGTGTGTGTGTGTGTGTGTGTGTGTGTGTGTGTGTGTGTGTGTGTGTGTGTGTGTGTGTGTGTGTGTGCGTGTGTGTGTGTGTGTGTGTGTGTGTAAGCTGCAGATACAGGGCAGACAGTCTGAGGGGACGTGGCTAACAGTTATTGTTTGCACCGTCTGTTTTCTGACAAACATCACAAACACATGAGCGTGCCCACGGGATACAACTAGACAAAAGCAATCAAGACCTATCATTGAATTAACAACATATTGCAACGTTATATTGTGAAAGCAATTATCCCCTGTCTCACGATACAAAGCCACACACACACACACACACACACACACACACACACACACACACATGCAAGGACCCTCACACTCAATTAAAGTGGCGATGGCAGTGCTCCGCTGTGAAAATGATTGCATTTCAATTGGCATGACTCTTTGAGTCCACAGAGCTGTATTAAGTATGCTAATGCAAGCTGTAAAGACGGATCTGGGGTTTGGGTGTGTGTGGGGGCCGGGTGGCAATTACACTGCCTCAGAGCCCGGACAAGACACTGTGTCCCTTGGCATGCAAGAGACTTTGACGGGCCTTTCCATATTAAAAATATATTTTTTAAACATCATGGATTAGCCTGGAAAAAATGTGAAGCATGATGATAGATGCCTTAAGGTTCGATCTACTGTATGTAGAAGTGTAACAGGGCAATAATGTCCTTTGATGAAAGATTTTATGAATAAGGAATGAGGCTCTTGACTTGTTATCTGTGTTCACATTTCCCCAAATGTCAAGGGTCAGTCTGCAGCAGTAGCCCTGCAAGCTGACCTGCAGTGTTTTGTGCAGTGGTAGAATTAAATCAATGAACTGCATATGTTATTATAATTGTCAATACTAATTGCCTATTAACAGCTTTTAAATTACCCATTTTTTTTCAATAATTCAGTCGTGTATGTTGTGTCTAATCAAGCACTAAAATTCCCCACAAAGTTCTTAATTTTGAGATTGACCAGTACCATTTCTCAAGTATAAATTTGTATTAGTCAGAAATACTCAAGCAATCAGCATAGCCCCAGAAGCCCTGCAGGATTTATCCTCACAATAACTCCTGGTGTTTAAGAGCCCATAGTAGCTTTGTCAGGTTATATTTATTAGATTAATTTCTTCGGATTTAATTGATACATGAATATTTTAATGTTTACTCCTTTGCATACTGTACAAGGCCTTTGGGGCCCCGAGAAACTGTTAAGAGGAGGAGGTGGAGAAGTAGTAGGAGAGGTAAAAGTAAATCCTGTTCCTGGGAAGCCCCTTGTTGAAACCTACTTTTTTTTTTTGTAATGGAAATGTATGAAAATGTTTGAATTATTCAATGGATTCATAGTTTAATCAGACTTCCAGATTAGTTTTATTGTGCTGGTACTGAAATATAAATGGGACTGATTACAGCAAAAAGTGAGAGAGAATCACACCAAATAAAGTCTGGCCGAATGTTGTCCTTGTGTCATTCTCATGGTAACACTAAAAGTTACGTTGTTTTATAAAAAATCATCAGATGTCATCCTTATGGCAGGTGCTTTAGTGTCTCTGTGAATCAGAGAATATGTCCTCACGAACAATCTGCTACCTGTCCGTATTGTGTGCACGCTTAAAACATTTTTAATGTGGACTCTCTTTATTTATTTTGCTCAGTTGCTTGGAAGTGAAATGCTAAACTTTGCTCAAGCATCAGAATATTAAAAATATGTCTGGCACAACCGTTAACTGTTAATATAAATGGACTCTGAGTCTCCATTCAAATTTCCCATTCCAAATTATATTTCTCCTATTGACATTTCTCCCACTGGGTAAAATATGCAGTAGGCCTGAAATACATTCTACATTTAGATTAGGTTAGCCAAAATCATTAGAAGGCATTTGTCCATGATGTACGGTTCCCTAACAAAATAGAACGGGCAGTTCATCTTTTTCTCATTTAGTCCACTGATAGGCTCAATCCAGATGATGAGGGAAATGTTTCTTTTTAATATAAATCCATATCACACAAAAAGAGGGAGATATGGTGGACAGAGGGAAGCAGGATAGTTAAACACTTGTAACTGAGTATTAAGAATATGTATGAAACCATATCACATACTTATAATAATTGAGATTTTTCCTGAACACTATTGTTTCCTTAAATCCAAATAATTTTATATTATTTCAAATCAATGTCCACATCATACAGTGCATTACCAAATATGTATACATACACCACCACCCAAGTATTATATTGCATGTGTCTTCCGAGGATCCGTAGGGATCTTTAAAGTCTAAGTATAATCCTAATGAGGTGATCGGGATTATATGTGATGTCATCAGGTTTATCTTGGCTTCGGGATAAGGGAACTCCATTTATTTATTTATTTCTTTTTATGGAAAGCCCACTTTCAAAAAGGCATGCTGTTGACACATGGACATTTACAATGCAAGAAGTGCACATCGAGTTGCATTATGGGAAGTGTAGGAAGCTTTTGAAGCAGCTTGAATTTGACTTGGGACTAGAAGTCAAGATATCACATCCCCTGTTGCATACATTTTGATAATTCTATTTTTAGTCCATCTCTTTCAAACCTCCACCTTACAGTATGTGCAGTACTGTATTGCTGGACGACCATTTTAATACACAGGAATGCTTCACAAAATACAATCTGTTTTAATAGTTTGTGAAGCATAGAATAAAAACATTTTGTGACAAGAAGTGAAACAGTCTTTCTTTGAGGAAATGTGTTGGCATACATTTTATTTTAATTCCCCTTGTAAATGCTCATTTGATTGGTGAATCATATGCTCAAATAATATTTACCGCCTGTGATAGAACCACATTGGCCAAGTGTGGATGAAACCAATATCTCTTTTATTACCAATTGTTTCTCGTGGAACTTTTAATGAACCCAGCCTGGAAGTCATGTACTGTATATGTGACCTCACGAGGAAACACCGGACATGACTGGGAGTTGATCAACCCCCTAAACGGTCAATTCAGTTGCGTCAGAGCCCCCCATTTTTGACGCTGGTGGCCCCTATTGTAATAGCCAGTGAATTGACCCACTGTTAAACAGATAGACGCCTGAGTCAGCCGCTGTAGGAGTCGAATACATTAACACAGTCCCTGATAGTGATGTTTGACCTCAACTCCCACTCACTGTACACACAACATTCCTCTATGTGTGTGTGTGTGTGTGTGTGTGTGTGTGTGTGTGTGTGTGTGTGTGTGTGTGTGTGTGTGTGTGTGTGTGTGTGTGCGCACTTGAGTTTTTGGAGGCCGATACGGAAAACCAATTTTTCACATTGTGAATGATTTGAATTATTAAAGATTTTAAAATGATAGCAGGAGACTGCCAGGAGAGCCTGACATGATTTAACACGTTAACTCTACAGCATTTTAAAGAGCATCTAGTCTAGAGACATAAAAACTACATAGAAATATGTCTACACTTACATTTTTATCGTGCAATGTGACAGATAGATATATAGTTACAGTGTAATCATCCATAAAGCATCAGATCCCCTTATCAGAGGCAGATATCATGTTGTAATGCAAATAGGATAGATGCTACCGTATGTGAGTTTTAACTTAATATAAACATGTTTGGTCATGTGTTTGTTTTTACATGTGTATCCTGTATATACAGTTTACTTGCATGGACCAGCAGTGACCTAAAGGTTAAGCCTCTAGGATAATCTGGGTTTGGAGGTGAAAGAGCAACATTTTTCCCCCATTCATTCATTACCACTGTTGAGATGCCCTTGAGCAAGGCTTCTAAACCCTAGCTGCATTAAAAAAGACAGACATTTGAGTTCAGGATCGTCTAATATGTGAGAGAGCATGATAACATAGCTAGGCCAGAAGGACAGAAATAGAGAGAGCAGGGTAACGTGGAGACTATATCTTTGAGAGGACCTTCATCAGCGACCCTGGCGGTGCTGTCATTCCTGCTGCGTTGAGTCATGGTGGGATGTTTCTGGGTTGTCTCGGGGCCCAGCGGCCCTTTTTTGGGAATGTCATGTTTTAACAACTCCAATGCCTTTTTAATTCCCGCTTCTGAAAAAGTCTGTCTGGAAGTATTGGAATGTGTGTGTGTGTGTGTGAGAGGCAGCAGGCCAGACGCATAGTGTTTGGAAATAAACTGATGTCTGTCCAATCCGATTGGCCTCATTCTCAGGGACGTGGGAGCAGCAAGTCTGCGAATACACACAACCCACACACACTTATACACATGCATGAAGAAAGCGTGGATGGTAGGGCACGCTTCTGAACACACCTTCCAAACATTGCTCACTATTTTCCACTGCATTCCAATTACGTTTACACAGACACACACACACACACACACGCACACACACACACACACACACACACACACACACACACACACACACACACACACAGGCACGCACGCACACACACACACACACACACACACAGACACACACACACACACACATCGTACAAAGAGAACAACTACACATGGCCACAGGTGCCCACACACAACACATGTAGAGTGGTGCAGATGCAAGAAAATACTCAACATGGTAAACACTGAGCAGATGTGTGTGTGTGTGTGTGTGTGTGTGTTTGTTGAGAAAGAGGCCAATTGAAGGGCTAATTATTTTTTTGTTAACATTATTCCCACAGCAGTGCTGATGAGTTTGATGGAATGGAAGCGATTCAACTGCAGGAGGCTCCTGGGAGACTGGTGGAGTTAATGGACCATGTGTGTTCATATTAGTATGTACTTGTGTACAATGGTGTGTGTGTGTGTGTGTGGTTGTGGGTTTGTGTGTGTGTGTGTGTGTGTGTGTGTGTGTGTGTGTGTGTGTGTGTGTGTGTGTGTGTATTACAGACTAAAAAGGAGGAGTGTCATGAAATAAGCAACAAAAACATAAAAGGGACCTAATTCAATTCAATTGTACCCTAAAGACACAGTTTTAGGAAACTGACAAGAATAACTCAAATCTCCCACACCCCAGCAGAAACACTGGCAACAACTCAGATTGACGATTACATTTTATGTGTGTGTGTGTGTGTGTGTGTGTGTGTGTGTGTGTGTGTGTGTGTGTGTGTGTGTGTGTGTGTGTGTGTGTGTGTGTGTGTGTGTGTTTGTGTGTGTGTGTATGTGTATATGTGTGTGTGTGTGTTTGATAAAACAACAGTGATTGCAGAAGATGGTTCTAGAAAGATTATGTTTGGGGGAGAGACATTGTTTTTTAAACTGGATTTCTATGAGTTTGAAAATCATGGTTGGGGAATCGTGAAATTTGGAATTACCATTGTATGGTTCCAAACCTTGACTTGCTCCTGATGAATCCGAATGAGGCATATACCCCTAACATATTTTATGTCAAGGATGTAATAACAACAGCAATGTATATCCAAGTTTTAATGGCTGACCTATGCTGCAGCTGCTATATGCCCAAAACCATTTTATCCACAGTTGTGTTAGCTTCCTAATGTAATGCGGCTGCATCTGTCCAACGAGTCAAATGCTGTTTGCAGGTTAATGCAATAACACCTTCAAATGTATGACCGTCAACCTGTTAGTTTAAGCTTTTAATGAAAGATACATCCTCAGTAAGTAGTTAGAGACATTACAACTTCTGATACTAAAGCAATGATTTTAGACAAAACAAATATGTTTAAAGACTTTTTCTGTTATCTCTGAAGCCAATGTTCAGACCAAAAATACCACAGTATTAAAAATGATGGCCTCCAACTTATTTCCGAAGCGAAAGGCTTCTGGTAAAAAAAAAAAAAAAGTTCTCTCAGCTGTCTCTAAAATTTCCTGCTATTTCAGTCATTCCTTCCCACGTCAACAGTAGGTCCTCAGCCAAATCCCGCCATTCGTCTACTGCACTGGCTCTTGTTTTTGAGTCCAAATCATCTATCAAAATTATATTTTATTTGAAGCAGCAACAAGCCGAAACGTGGCAGCCCCTTTATGTTCACATTGACTCCCAACAATCTTCCATCCACCTCTTTGCCTCAGGTCCATTTGACTTCATGAGTTCCTCAAAAGTTATTTTCAGTTTTCTGACAACATTCCTACACCAAGGCCTGTGTTTCCCTTCCAGAAGGGCTTGGGTGACGTCCAAGCATTCCCTTATGACCCATCAACTGGGTTTCCTAAACCTTTGCAAGTCCTAACAATAAACTTTTCCAAATTCCTTAATTTCATTTCTTCCGTACTTCTTAAAGACTACCAAACTATAACATATTTTTGCTGTTGGTGCCTCTCCCATTTCTTTTAGAGGGCTAATTTATTCAGTTTCCTCTTTTTTCGCATTCCAACAGCCACCATCACTTTCTGACTACATGTGCCCAACCTCGGTCCATCTACAAGAAAGGTTAAAGGGTGAAGTATTTCCAGAGTTCCGTGCAGCTGTTTCCAGCAAAGACCCAACACATGTTTTATGGTGTACCAACCTGTCTGACACCAGATGGAGATGAGCTGACATCTGAGCCCCTTCTCTCGTATGTCCATTATAAACGGCTGGTGGCTACAAGGTGGTGCTTGGTGCTTTTTAACCCTTTAACTTTAGATGCGTCTTTGTGTTTGCACATACGTGGTGTATTTGTGGACTGTCTTAAGGTGGAATAAAAGCTATAATGCGTGACTTCTGTTTTCTGTATGTGTGACTTCTGAACTGCACCATCAGCGCGTCTACATGAGGTCAGCCTTCAGTGTTCGTATGGAGTTTCTACCTTCTGCTGTACATCCAGGTTTTTTCTTGGCAGTAGAATCAACAACTGAAACATTTCTTCTGCGCTTCTTGGGATCCTGCGCTAGTGTCGGGGGGCGACACCAGTTTGTAAACACTGTCATACTGAGAAATACAGAGAGAGTTTTCTGGAGCTGAAAGGCTGGCTTGAATGTAACCGACATTTATTCATATGAAAAAGTTACGCAGTATAGCTTTAATTAAAGTGTAGACGGGTTGCTGCTGCCAAGCCTGTGTAACGCCCATCCAAGCTAATATAAACACATCAAACACATAACAATACCCTGGCATTGGAAACACAGAGAAACAGCTGTGTGTAAGTGGGTGTGTGTGCGTGTCTCTGTGTGTGTCCATGAGTTAATGTGTATTGAATTCCTAATTTGCACACATGTGGGCACCATACCTACTTTGAGTTGGCTATCATTGCCTCTTGGCAAATGCTATGTTAGCATTAAAAGCTGGAAGGACCTACATGATCACAGAGACCAGAGAGAAGACTGAGCTTTTCAACAACACACTAGTTCACAGTCTAACTATGAGATAAACAGAATGATGAGAAAAGGGGATTACATGATGGAAAATAAGGGGGAAAGGCATGAACCCTAGAATAACCTGCCTGAAGAGTTTAGGCTTGCACAATCAGTACAGTTTCTCCAATCACTGCCCGAATAGACGGTTTCATAAAACTGCTTTCATGAGTTTTACTCAATTATTGGTTTGGCTAAAGCACAGGCCGCAGCTGCCCACCAGCCCAAGAGTTCAGTGTGTCCCTGCATTTAAACAAGTCTGTTAATAGCAGACATACGGAACGAAAGGTTGCTTGTGTAACCATGAGTGACGTGACCAGCTCAAAGCCAGTAAACATAGAGATCAAAACATTCTAACAGGCAGCCCAGTATACAAATAATTGTGTTGTAGGCCTACTTATTGGTCAATTTTGCACATCACAATTCATGTCCCTATCCATATCTTAGGTGTCAATGCAAGTAGTAGTGTGTTAATTCAAAAACAACAAATACCTCTTTACATGGCTTTTTGTGTTTTAAATTTGCACCATTTGTGTACTCGGGGAGCCTAATTCAGGCAAATTGGACCCTATACCATAATTGGTGTGATCAATATTGTCATTAATATGTATTATCAACACCACCCTTGATGTTTGCGTTAACATACAGTTTGTTTTTCCATGTTTCATGTTGTTTCATGTAAATTCATTTCATCTAAGAGCCAAAATCAAATAAAATCCATGATAGCCAGCTTCTTCAGATTGTTTAAAAAATGTGGAAGCGAAAGGTTTCCACTTGTGGAGAAATATGTTCCCATACAGAGGGTCTATTCTCCTCCAGAGCTCATTTGCATTTTTCCTTGGTGTTAGCAACTCTGCTTGACAAACTCTTTCCTTCACTTACGCATACAGACACACACGCACACACGCACACACACACACACGCACACACACACACACAGACACACACACACACACGCACACACACACACACACACAAACACACACACACACACACACACACACACACACATACACACACACACACTCACTCACACATATAGAGAGGGGTGTGCGTGGGCAGATAGAAAGAGAGGAATCCCTGATAAGCCAGTAGCCTGGCGGAGGGCATAGAGAGAGGAATGGCAGCTATGTCGGGCATTCACAACACTGTGTGGTGTCACCAAACAAAGCCTTCCCTTCTCCCGCCTGTCAAAGACACCATTGTGGCGTGAGGAGCGCGCCTTTATAACACACACACATTCCACGCATGCTCCCCCCCACCACACACACACACACACACACAATGAAAAAAATCAACCATGTAAACCTATGTACACATATAGAAGCAAAAGCATTATATGTGCTTTGTATGTTCATTAACAGTACATGCATGCAGAAATACAAAAGACATGTAAAAAACCAAACACGTATGTGAACACACACGCAAACAGGTACAATAGGTATAGTTATATAAACATACAACATCATCTCTCTTTCGCCTTCGTTTCTCTGGCTTCTGGCTGGCTGTGTTGACAGGATGGAGGCTTCCAGCGGAGAGGCTGGCATTCCCAGCATGGAGCCCCCAGTGAGAGTCACCTGTGAGGGGGGTGGGAGCGAGGGGAAGCTCCCCTGCTCACTGGAAGTCTGGGAAGTTAATGACAGCTGACACACTCACTTGGGGGCCGACAGCGAGAGTGTATGAGGGTTGTTCCTGTAAGAGGGAGGGAAGCTGTCTGCATCTGTATATGTGAGTGTGTGTGTGTGTGTGTGTGTGTGTGTGTGTGTGTGTGTGTGTGTGTGTGTGTGTGTGTGTGTGTGTTTGAGAGAGAGAGAGAGAGAGGGAGTATGTTGGTCTCTTCCTGCTGCCTCTGACAAGCTCCGGACTGCTCCTGCCACCTTCACCTCAGCCACAAAGGACTCATGGGAAGGCAGACATGACAGGAGGGCGGGCCTTCCATATGTCCCGTGTCTGACGTTGCAGGGTGACTCTGCAAACACCTGTCAATCACTGTCAGGGCATGACAAGAGGTACAGTACAGCTGGAATGTGTTTCGACATTTAAGAGTATAGCAAAAAGAATGAGAGCAGACTAAGAATGTTGAAGAATGCATTTATCGGAGGAGGAAGAGAAGCTTGGTGCCCCCAATGAAAGTTAAAATGACAATACCTTACCTAGAAAGACTTACAGTAAGTCAGGGCGAGTCATTAAGGAAGGGTCATAGATAGACAAAACTTTATCTCATTAAAAGATATTCAGAAACCAATCCACCTGAACATAGTTGTGGAGTATATCCGCACTACTTTATATGTGTGCGTGAAAATGGGTGGGTGGGCGGCAGGTTGTGTTTATTTGGGGCCGGCTCTCCTGTCAGCCTGGTAGAGAGTCTCCCAGCATGGGGGTACCATCACAGAGGAAGCTCCAAAATACACTTCCCCAGGTTACAGTGACAGGGGCCTAGTATACCGGGAGTCTGCAGCCTGGACAAGAAGCCCTGCTGGGGGGCTTAACTGGCTGCAGGGTGCCTGGTTAGATTGCTGGATAAAGACCCCGGGCAGTAGGGGCTGAGGTCTGCGGACAATAGAAGGGACAGTAGGGGGGAGGGGGATTACCTGCCAATTAGGGAAAGTAAATGTGAAGAATGATGGGTGTCAACCTGTCACAACACGGGGAGGCTAGAGGGATCAACTGGATAAGTACATGTTATCCCTCAGATTACACTCTCTCTACTGACATGATCACACACACAGGCACACCTTTGTTGCGCAGAAGTACACCAAACTGATTTAACTTACACTAAGTAATTCCGGCCATGTTCATTTAAAATCTCGTGCCATGATTGAAACTAAATATTTGCCTTCAAACATATCAATCTATAGGCCTCTTGTTTCCACACAAACGCCATACTCTCATTGATCTGTAATGGTTGTTAACTGCATTTTTGTAACGCTGCACAGATCGGGACTCTGCCTTCAGGAGACCATTCTTTAGTTGTTTTAATCCCCTGTAGACACAGAAAACAGAAAAACAAAAACAGCTCTGGCTCAATAGTCCAGGAATGCCCCCTCTGTGGCTTTCGGTATGTGTGGTATGGTCATTATGGGCACGCGTGGGACAGCAGCAGCAGGTTAGGGTCACGTAACACAGGCCCGGGATGATTGATAGGCAGGTGGCAGTAGTAAGGGATTCCCCACTGCTGAGTAACTGTGTGTTTTTTTCAACAGATTGGGCAAAACAATAACAGTGAAAGCTTTTGTGGGGGACATTCTTGCCATTGTACAGATTCTAATTAGAACTGCATTGTGCTGATTGTACATTATTACTGAGTACTTTCATCCGATTGAAAATAAAAGTATACCCCTGTCCTTCCAGATTTTATACTGATTGTTGTGCGTTTTTGTCATACAGTTACAAGTATAGTGGAGAGCTAATTAGTCTAAAATGAATACCCTCAAACCACAATTGTCTTTAAGTGCTGTGTATTAAATATGATTTCATTCTGAAGGTTTATTTAATGGAGATGACAATTAAACCCCTAAGCTCTAGCTGAATCCAATTAGCAACAAGACAAGACAGGCAGTAATGGATCATTTTCTCTATGAAAACATGGCAATAATTTCGCCCTATTACTTTATAGGCAGTTTGAGATAAAGTACATTTAGAGAAGGGGTCAGCAGACTTTTCTGTCAAAAGAGCCCAACAAATCCGCTAATCATATTTGATCCTTATAATAAAGGTAACAGCCTTTTAAGTCTGAGTGATCCGTTCAATACCTTTACCTTGGTGTAAATGAGCATTCATTCAAATGGGTGAACGCACGTAACTACGCTACGCTTTTCTGATGTTTATTCTATACTTGATGCATTTTAATCTTGATGTATTTCATGCGTGGGTAAAGCACTTTGAATGGCCTTGTGTCTTAATTGTGCTATATAAATAAACTTGCCTTGCCTTGCCTTACAGTGAGCTATTCATGATATATTATATTTGGTGCTGTTAATTTGCGTTTCCGTTACAACAATACAGTATTTTGTCATTTTTATGAAATTAAAGAACTATAAAGAAAATTATTTAAAATAAATTGTGATTATGATTGGGGGATGATATATCAATGAAAACTGAACAACTTTTGAAGAAAAATCCACCGTCATGTGTTAGGCCCACTTTGAAATGGAGCAGCTAGTATAAAGAGCTGGAGGCAGGCCTACCGTGAGTCCTCAACGTGTTTGTGCAAATGAATAAGATACCTTACTTTGGTGATAAATCAAACATACAACAGACTCATACTTTTCAAAATTTAGTCTACTTTCAATTTAATTTAAACAAAAAACACAATCATATAAGCAACACATACTTTGTTGCAAAATAGTAGCATTTTCAACTGTTCATTGCGATTTCTGTTTCTGAACGAACGTCTCTGCTGCTCTTCTACTATATATCAGAGCAGTAAGATGTTTCCCTGATTTTCACACAAAACTGTAGGTTTCCCATAGCTAGCGAGACCTCTGACTAACCATCCTGTTATGCTATCCACCACTACTGTTGACGTTTGGCCAAATTATAGTGGTGAGTCTCCACCCTGCTGCAGTGTCCTTGGCAAATCCCGTCATGTCAATTTGCACTGCTCCACAGTTGACCTCTGAACCTCTGACTTCCCTGTGGGTTGAAGAGAGAGGTTTGATAAAGCACCGCACAGATAATGTAGGGTTGCCATTTTAAATTGACTCCATTCAATTGTGAGGGTCGGCAAAAGATTCTTATGAAATATAAAAAAAATAAAATAAAAAGATCAGGTCAGAAGGAAACAGGAAATGGAAAGATTCTGTAGAACATCAGACACAGTAAGTGTTGCAAACAAATGCAAACTTTCACCGAAGTCTGTTGAAACAAAGCTTTCATAAAAAAAATAAAAAAATCGGTCCACCACTTAAAATGTGCACACTCGCCCCTGCCCAGTGTAAGTAGTTATGTATTTGTGAGGTTAGTACGATGTAGTCGATGTCTGACAGGTAGATTACTCTTCATTGTGGTATGGATGGATACATTTTTACATTGTCTCTCACGGCATGGAATGACCAATTACTCCTGTGACTGTTGGCAATAAAAGCAGTCCATTAGCTGCATTCCTGAAATAGTATCACTGCCGTATTAAAAAAAAAAAAGTGAAAAGAGTTAAATCCCTGCTGGTCTAGATGCAGGCAGGCAGCAGCAGCAGCAGCCCATAGTGGAGACTGAGCAGGGGAAACAGGTGTTGGTTGCTAAATGTGCTTTCAGTGAGCAGAGGAATGACAGCTATGTACTGGCCTCTGTGGTTACTGGCACATTACCCAGAGAGTGCAGCTCACACAGAAACAACCTACTAGCTGCTGCTGCTGCTGCTGCTGCTAGCCACTCAGGCCTTTATGAATGGAGTGCCTTTCCCCTCTGATGGGAGAATCATATTGGCCGATGGACTACTTGGCAATGAACAAGCGCAAGGGGAACGTATAATGGTTATTGTATGCTTTGTGTAGTAATCTTTATTTTTTCCCCCAGGCCAACTGAGCTCCACGTTTTTTTTTTTGACAGATCCATCATTGTACACATGAAGTGCCCAGTAGAATGTATGTGGATTTGGGCTCAGACCCACTGACCCTAGATATATTCCAAAGCATTAATTTCCTCTGGTGCAATTTTTCTTTACACTTCTCATTTTGTTATTAAGTTAATTCAGAATCTAAATCTATAGTCAGAAATAAGGGGGGGAGGGGAATGTCATCATTGTATAGTACCCTGATTCCTGACTGCTCTGTGTGTGGGCAGGCAGTGGAATGTGGCCGGCCTGTGTTATGGGTGGATGTTCTGTGCTGTACATTGTAAACAGGGGTAAATGTTGATCTTTTTCCCGTGGCGTGTGTGTGTGTGTGTGTGTGTGTGTGTGTGTGTGTGTGTGTGTGTGTGTGTGTGTGTGTGTGTGTGTGTGTGTGTATTGAATTGTGATTTAACAGCGTGCCCCTCTCGCCTGCCGGAGCTCCAGCAGACCTCAAGCTTGCCACGCTCAAGATTGTGGACCTGTGCAAAATATTCTCTCCCTTGTGCCATATGGACTACACAAACGTACATATAAACACCAGCACATGTCCAAACTGTTACCGATGCCAATGACTTGCCTGCAGGCAGCTCTAGTTAAAGACTGTGAAGTGATAAAAAGTTACGCTCAAGGAATTGTTCAGTTCAGGGTTTTCTTTCTTCGGTGAGAGAACATCACAGTAAGCATTGCTGAAGTGGTGAACCGTGTTGGTTAGATGTCTGATACAAACCAATACTATCCAGTTACCTGCTGCAGTTGTAAAGAAATCTGAGAGGAAATAACTCCAAGAAATATAAAAGGGAACCAGACAAATTTCAAAACATTGATCAAGATTGATTTAGAAAATACATATATGTCTTAAAGCTGTAAAAGCTGGTCAAGTCAATATTTTTATATTCACATTGGATCAAATGTGATGTGAGAGCGGGAGCTTGTAGCTGCAAACCCACATGAATTCGGACCTGACTCTGCTGTACCCCCTCAAGTCTGGCTGAGTCTCACGGCACTCATTCACAGCTGCAGCAGTTCTTAGATTGGTTCTTTTGATTTTTAGGATGGAATGAGTAGTAGAAAAGACATTATCTTTATTATGATCATCACATAATTAAACATTTTGCATTTCCAAATTATTTTCTCACTACAGGGTGCCTAATCGTCCACTCACTGTTTCAGTCAGCTGAATTGACAGAGTGGTTTGAACGCGGGATTCAGTAAAATCCGTTGAACAGCCACTGGAATTAAATACTTCTGGCCTCAGTTAATTCAACAGTTAGTGAAGTAAAGTGCAAAGGGTGTGGGCAACTTGGCGGAGAACATAGGGGGAGCATTTATCGGATAAAGAGAGAATTATTAATGAAACAGAACAGGGCTGAAAGGAGACTGAACTCCCAATGCTATTTACCGCTTGTTGTGCTGAACAAGGTCAAAAAAAATAAATGAAAGTAAATTCGTACAGCTCTAACAAAGACACAACTACTTAAGAAGCCCAGGGTTTTCTCTGTTTTATGTGACTCCCCCCCCCCCCCCCTCCCACCTTGGTATCATTATAGTGTCATCCTATCTAAATTAAATGAGACGGATCTAATTGAATCCAAATTTGATTAGAACGCTTGTACAGAATGACTTTGTCCCGCTTGAACCTCCGTTACATGATTTGCTCATCCTGCAGCATTAAGTTCATAATAAGAAGTTAC